>NC_133311.1:6651874-6654411 GCF_012295235.1 Primulina huaijiensis
CCGGTCGCCAGTTACCGGTCAGTTCAGTTGTTTCACCCAGTATACTGTGGCAGTAGTCTGATCAGACATACATTATTAAGTCCGGTCGCCAGTTACCGGTCCGGTCGCCAGTTACCGGTCAGTTCAGTTCAGTTCAGGGACCACTTGCGTAGACCATAATCTCACCAGAAAATTATTACAAGTTATTTCATTACAGGGCTCCAAGGAGCAAACATTTTCACTATGATATTTTCAGTTCAGTTATGTACGTACTATAATTACCATTGAAATGATATTTTACGTTACACCTCAGTACAGGAAATTTTCACTTGCATGCGACTTTATTATTTATTTACTTGTTATTTACGATATATGCATGCTGAGTCTTTAGGCTCACTAGACTTGATTGTTGTAGGTACTGATGATGTCGGGACCGAGGGCGGGGATTAGTGAGCCATCTCGAGTCGGCAATAGTGGGACCCGAGGACCTCAGTTCAGCATTGATTATTATTTTTATTGCTCAAACAATTTTTACAGTTATTTTTACAACATTAATTTCTTCCGCTGCTATTTTTAAACATGATACGTTATTCAACAGTTTATTTTATGAACTGGATATTTTATTTAGTTTAAAAAGAAAATTTTTAATTTTTCCGCAAATTTTCAAGTAAGGATTTCTAGGCCTTTACAGCTGGTATCAGAGCAATGGTTCTGTATAGGGTTGCACTACTACTGATCTCGAGAAGCTCACGAAGTCACGTCTTCGGTTTGTAAGTTTTACATTTACGTATTTTATTTAAAGCATGAATTATTTAACAGCATGTTTTCATGAATTATTTTACGTCCTGGTTTTTATTGTGCAGTATTTAAATTTAAATTAAATTATGGAATTATGCATGTTGGTTACGTATGGGTTATGTATGGCACAGGATGCCCCCTAGAAGCATTCCCGAGAGTACTAGAAATGAGGAGCCTCGCCAAGAGGACTGGGAGGAGCAGAGGCAGGAGGGAGATTTACCCCCTCCACCTCCACCGGACATGAACGCCCAGATGCTAGCTGGGATGACTCAGTTCTTCGCACAGTTTGCGGGGAACCATGCTGTGGTGACCAGGACGACAGGGCCAGAGGCTGTCTATGAGATATTCATGAAGATGCGTCCGAAGGAGTTTTCAGGGACGTCGGACCCCATGATTGCCGAAGGCTGGATCAAGTCCCTCGAGGTTATTTTCGAGTTTATGGAGCTTGGGGATGCAGATCGAGTTCGTTGTGCCTCTTATCTGTTCGGAGGAGATGCCCGCTTATGGTGAGAAGGAGCTTCAGTAGACCTGAACTTGGCTACACTGTCTTGGGTACGCTTCACGGAGGTATTCTACTCCAAATATTTCACGGAGGAAGTTCGCACCAAGTTGACCACTGAGTTCATGAGCCTGAGACAGGGAGATATGACGGTTACGGAGTTCATCCGTAAGTTCGAGAGGGGCTGTCATTTTGTGCCCCTAATCGCGAATGATGCTAGAGCCAAGTTGATGCATTTCTTGGTGGGTCTACGGCCGATCTTGCGTCGTGATGTTAGGGTGTCTGTCCCTACTTCTTATGAGGTCGGTTTCTCCAAATCCCTAGCCGCAGAGCAAGATCAGCGTGATATTGAGAGAGATCGCTTGGGGAAGCGACCAGTCCAGGTACCACACCGCCCTCCTCCTCAGCAGCATCAGCAGCAGAACAAGAGGCCTTTTCACGGGCCGCCTAGAAATAGAGGGCAGCAGCAGCGGGGACGCCCAGCCCCGAGGACCTTTGAGCACCCAGTCTGTCCCAAGTGCTCACGCCGCCATCCTGGAGCATGTATGTTTGGCTCAGGAAAGTGTTATAAGTGTGGTAGTCCAGACCACTTATTTCTGCAGTGCCCTCAGAGGAATCCGCATACCCAGGGCAGAGTTTTTGCCCTTCATGCGACAGAGACGGACCCAGAGTCAATGCTTATGACAGGGAGAATTTTTATATCAGGTTCCGCTACGAAGGCCTTGATAGATTCAGGGGCCACTCACTCATTTATTTCGGAGGTTTTGGCTAATTTCCTCAAGGTCAAGACAGTTGGGCTAGATGTAGCCTATTCAGTAGTATTGCCGTCGAGCGAGGAGATGGCAGCTACCAATGTGATCCGAGACATAGACCTCGAGCTGCATGGAAATTTTGTATATGCGGATCTTATAGTGTTGCCGATGCCAGAGTTTGACATCATCCTAGGGATGGACTGGCTATTGCGGAACAGAGTTTTGATTGACTTCCAGCGGAGATCTGTTCTAGTCCGACCGCCTGGAATGGCGCAGTTCTTATTCGAGCCAGACAGGTACTTTCCTTTTCCGCGCATTATACCTTATGTTCAGGCTAGGAAGCTCATGCATAGAGGGTGTCGGGCGTTTTTAGCAACTTTTATATCTGTCCCCGAGGCACCCAGCCAGTCAGCCGCAGATGTTCCGATCGTCAGAGATTTTCTAGACGTTTTTCCGGAAGACGCCTCTGGTATACCACCCGAGCGAGAGGTGGAGTTTTCTATTGAGCT
>NC_133311.1:6654511-6661459 GCF_012295235.1 Primulina huaijiensis
TATCACCCCCAGAGCGATAGTCAATCAGAGAGAGTTATTCAGATTCTAGAAGATATGTTCAGAGCTTGTACTATCGATTATCCTGGTAGCTGGAACTCTAAATTGCCTCTTGTTGAATTCACGTATAATAATAGCTACCAAGCGACAATTGGTATGGCACCGTATGAAGCACTTTATGGTAGGAAGTGTAGATCTCGCTGGTCTTGGGATGAGATAAGAGAGAGGAAGATGCTGGGTCCAGAGTTAGTCCAACAGACTGCTGATGTTGTTGCTGTTATCCGAGAGAGAATGAAGACAGCGCAGTTGGGACAGAAGAGTTATGCCGATGTGCGTCGTAGGCCATTGCAGTTTGAGGTTGGCGATCATGTGTTCTTCAAGATAGCACCTCTTAAGGGTGTGATGCGGTTTGGCAAGAAGCGAAAGTTGAGTCCGAGATTTATTGCCCCATTTGAGATCTAGGATAGAATTGGTGATCGAGCTTACAGGTTAGCCCTACCGCCAGATCTTGACAGAGTTCATAATGTTTTTCACGTCTCTACGCTCAGGAAATATATTGCGAATCCTCCCATGTTCTTCGCCATGAGCCATTGGATTTGACGCCGAATTTGACGTACCAAGAGATTCCGGTCCAGATTCTGGATCGCAAAGTTAGAGTGTTGAGGAACAAAGAGATCGGCATTGTTAAAGTCCTTTGGAGGAATCATCTGATTGAAGAAGCCAAATGGGAACCAGAGGATGAGATGAAAGAGAAGTATCCTGAGTTGTTTGTGCAGTGACGTCAATTTCGAGGACGAAATTTCCTCTAAGGAGGGGAGATTGTAATATCCAAGCCTGGTGAACGGTACAGTTTAAGATTTCGTATGTTTATGAATTATTTGGTTAAGATTAAGTTTGATTTAGATGTTAAGATGATGCGAACACGGATGTGCACGTCCCAAGGAAAGCATGGGATCCCTTAGAGTTACCAGCGGGACAAATCACGAGGGGACGGCTGAAGAAGTTTAAAGAGGCGTTACATGGGCTTATGAGCAAGGAAGAAGGACTTACAAGCAAGGTGCAAAGTGCTGAAGGGTTCGAGATGCATGGAAATAAGTTTGGGAGCCAAAGGAACGTTATTCAAGTGCTAAATCAAGAGGAGTCCAGATACCACGGCGCCCGAGCGGCCAAATCTTACCGCCCGAGCGCCAAACATACTGTCCAGGACGTGAACTCCAGAAGCAGCGGCGCCCGAGAGGTAAAATATTACCGCCTGAGCGCGACCTGTCCAGAAGACTCCGCGCCCGAGCGGTTGAATCTCGCGCTCGAGCGCGCCTTGTTCCGAGAAACATTATCTTTTCCTATTTTAGACTTTTAATTAGTTAGGTAACTAGATTTATCATATCTTTTGATTTGTAGTCAATATATGGACGAAAAATTAAACACTTTTCATATTATCATTGATATTTTATAAGAGTTTTTGAGTTTTCTCTCAACTTTTTTCAAAGCTTTAGCTTTGTAAACAAAAATCAAACTTATCAAAGTTTTAACTTTGTGGCGTTTGTCGATCGTGCTTGTGCGGATTTTCTTAGACTTGTTCTTTGAAGGTTCGTCATAATTTTCGATTGTTTATTTCGTGATTATTTGTTGCTAAACTCTTCATAGTTTGGAGGTGAAAATCACAACACACACTTGATTCAAANGAATTTTCGGAATTTTCAGAGCAGGAAAAAATAAAATAAAATAAGAGTACGAAAAATCCGAAAATTTGCCAATATTTCTTTTTGATATTTTGTTTTATCCCTTTTTGTGAGATATATAGAAGTGTTTCACACAGTCAAAAAAAAAATATCTATCTTCAACTTGCTTGTCTACGCAGTCCACGTGAGTCGATCGCATTTGTTCACGAGTTTGAACTTGATTGTTTGATAGACGAATACAAAGCTTGAGCACCCTTTAGAGAGAGACATCAAATTCGAGTGGAAACATTTGAGTGTGAGTGTTATTTCTTTGGAGTGACTAGTGAGTATTTTTTGTGAGCAAACAAAATACGAGAGGAGAGACGAGTGAATTTCTTTGGAGTGATTGTGAGAATTTGGGTGAGGACTATTTTTTTCTACTAACATTTTCTTGCAGGTACAAATCTGAAATTAAATGGAGGAGGAGGTAGGAGATAATTCGAACCCGGGTTTATCTAAAGTACAAATGGAGGCGTTATTTGGGCATTTTAGTAGGATGTTGAAGGTTGAGATGGAGCCATTACATGAGCGGTTGGATAGGCTTGAGGTTAGTACGAGTGAAAAAAAATCAAATCCTAAAAATATGGGTAGAGAAGAAGAAGAGGAAGAGTTTGGTTTTGGAGGAGAAGAGGAGAGCCAAAATGATAATTGGGGTAGGAATGGAAGAGGTAGAGGAATTGTTAGAGGTAGAAGAGAAGCCGTTCGGGGTAGATATGATGGGAATAGGGAAGATGGTAATATGGGTAGTATTAAGATGAAAATCCCTTCGTTCCATGGGAAGTCTGATCCGGAGGCATATTTAGAGTGGGAAAAGAGGGTAGAGTTTGTGTTTGAGTGTCACCACTATTCCGAACAAAAGAAGGTGAGGTTGGCGGTGGTTGAATTTTTCGACTATGCTCTCATTTGGTGGGATCAATTAGTGACCACTAGGAGGAGGTACAATGAGAGGCCCATAGAAACTTGGGATGTGATGAAGAGAGTGATGAGAAAAAGGTTTGTGCCCAACCACTACTATAGGGAGATTTTTAAGAGGCTACAAACTTTAAGGCAAGGGGTGAAGAGTGTTGAGGACTACTATAAGGAGATTTTTAAGAGGCTACAAACTTTAAGGCAAGGGGTGAAGAGTGTTGAGGACTACTATAAGGAGATGGAAGTAGTCATGATTAGGGCTAATATTGAGGAAGATAATGAGGCGATGATGGCTCGTTTTCTTTGTGGTTTGAACAGGGAAATCCAAGATCAAGTTGAGCTTCGGCACTACTTGGATCTAGACGAAATGGTGCAAATGGCCATAAAAGTGAAGCAACAACTCAAAAGGCGTGGAGTTTTCCGCACTAATCAAACCGGAGGTTCAACATCTTCATGGCGATCAAATGTGGTGAAGCGTGAGGAGAATAAGGTGGTGAGCAAGCCCAAATTTGAGACCAAACAAGAGGCACCTAAGCGAGGAGTGCAAGGTAAATCTGAAACTCCTTCTAATCGATCTAGAGATACTAAATGTTTTAGGTGTCAAGGGTTGGGTCATATTTCTAGTGAATGTCCTAATAAGAGGGTGATGATTTTGAATGACTATGGTGAGTATGAATCTCATAGTGAAGGTGATGATGATGATGAGATGCCTGCCTTGGAGGATCCTGACGAGGGGTATGAGGCGGTTATAGGTGAGGCACTAGTGACTAGGCATATGATGAGTGCCCAAGTCAAGGAGGAGGAGACTTACCAAAGAGAGAACTTGTTCCACACTAGGTGTTTTGTGAATCAAAAGGTTTGCAATTTAATCATAGATGGGGGGATTTGTACTAATGTGTCTAGTGTTGAGATGGTTGAAAAATTGAGCTTGCCTACACTAAAGCACCCTCAACAATATAGACTTCAATGGTTGAATGATTGTGCGGAGGTGAAGGTGACAAAACAGGTGTTGGTGTAATTTTCAATTTGGAAGTACATTGATGAGGTTTTATGTGATGTAGTGCCCATGCATGTTTGTCATATCTTGTTGGGTAGGCCTTGGCAATACGATAGGAAGGTGACTAATGATGGTTTCAAGAATAGGTATTCCTTTATGTTAAAAAAGGATTCCATTGTATTACTTCCTTTGTCCCCAAAGCAAGTGTTGGAGGACCATTTGAAAAAGAAAAAGAGAGATGAGGCCGAAAGAAAGAGCGAACTAAAAAGTGAGGTGGCCTTGGAAAATAAAAAGGAAATGGCTGAAGAAAAGAGTGATCAAAAAAGTGAGATAGCCATACAAAAAAAAAAGGAGAGGAAAGAAAATGAGGGAAAAGAAAATGAGAGGAAAGAGGCCAAAAAGAAAACATACATGGCCCAAAAAAGTGAGTTGAAGCAATTGATGCACACACATGAACCACTTATGTTGATTCTTTATAAAGAGATCCTCTTTAACACAAGTGATATAGCCGGGTCCCTTCCGAGCATTGTTGTTTCACTTTTGCAGGAATTTGATGATATATTTCCGGAGGAGCTACCTCAAGGGCTACCACCATTGAGGGGGATTGAGCACCAAATTGATTTGGTGCCCGGGAGTGCATTGCCAAATCGTCCAGCTTATAGGAGCAATCCGGAGGAGGCTAAGGAGCTTCAACGGCAGGTAAGTGAGTTGTTAGATAGGGGTTTTGTGCGTGAGTCCATGTCTCCTTGTGCTGTACCTGTTTTATTAGTTCCTAAGAAAGATGGCTCATGGCGTATGTGTGTGGATTGTAGGGCAATCAATAACATAACCATTAAGTATAGGCATCCCATACCTAGACTAGATGATATGTTAGATGAGTTGCATGGTGCTTGTATCTTTAGCAAAATTGATTTGAAAAGTGGTTATCACCAAATTAGGATGAGGGAAGGTGATGAGTGGAAAACTGCTTTTAAAACCAAGTACGGGTTGTATGAGTGGATGGTGATGCCATTTGGCTTAACTAACGCTCCTAGCACCTTTATGAGGTTAATGAACCATGTCTTGCGTGCATACATAGGGAAATTTGTTGTTGTTTACTTTGATGATATCCTAGTATATAGCAAAGACTTGGATGAGCATGTTGATCACTTGAAACTTGTGCTAATCACACTAAGGGCTGAAAATCTATATGCTAACCTAAAGAAATGTGATTTTTGTACAAGCAAACTTGTCTTCCTTGGTTTTGTGGTAAGCTCACAGGGGATACAAGTGGATGAGGACAAGGTAAGTGCTATTCGAGATTGGCCATCGCCTACTACTGTTGGTCAAGTCCGAAGTTTTCATGGACTTGCAAGCTTCTATAGGAGGTTTGTAAAGGATTTTAGCACATTGGCAGCACCCATGACAGCGGTGATCAAGAAGAACGTTCCATTCCATTGGGGCGAGGAGCAAGAGAAGTCTTTTAATACTATTAAGCAAAAATTAATTAATGCTCCTTTACTTGTTTTGCCTGACTTTGCTAATACGTTTGAAATTGAATGTGATGCTTCAGGTGTAGGTATCGGCGGAGTTTTGATGCAAGGAGGACGGCCCGTGGCGTACTTTAGTGAGAAGCTCAATGGAGCAGCGCTGAACTATCCCACGTATGATAAGGAGTTCTACGCACTTGTGAGGACTCTAGAGACGTGGCAGCACTACTTAAGGCCTAAGGAGTTTGTGATTCATACGGATCATGAGTTTCTTAAGCACCTTAAGGGACAACAGAAGTTGAACAAAAGACATGCCAAGTGGGTGGCGTTCATTGAAACATTCCCCTACATCATCAAGTACAAACAAGGTAAGGAAAATGTAGTGGCCGACTCACTATCACGAAGGTACGTACTTTTCTCTACTTTGGAGTCTAAAATTTTGGGGTTTGAGCATGTCAAGGAGTTGTATGTGCTAGATGACGATTTTAAGAATGTGTTTGAAACTTGTATGCATGGTCCACATGACAAATTCTATTTCCATAATGGTTTCTTATTTAGAGAAGATAGGTTGTGCATCCCATGATCATCCATTCGTGAATTACTTGTTAGGGAGGCACATGGGGGTGGTGTGATGGGACACTTTGGTGTGGCAAAAACTTTAAGTGCATTGCATGAACATTTCTATTGGCCACACATGATGCGTGATGTTGAGCGTGTTTGTGATAAGTGCATAACTTGTAGACAAGCTAAGTCTAGGACACAACCACATGGATTGTATACACTACTTCCTGTTCCTAGTGAGCCTTGGATTGACATTTCTATGGACTTTGTTTTAGGGTTGCCTAGGACTAAGAAGGGGAGGGATTCAATATTTGTTGTTGTTAATAGATTCTCTAAGATGGCACATTTCATTGCTTGTCACAAAACTGATGATGCTTCAAACATTGCGGATGTGTTCTTTAGAGAAGTCGTTAGGTTGCATGGCATGCCTAGAACTATTGTTTCTGATCGCGATGTTAAATTCTTGAGTTACTTTTGGAACACTTTATGGGTTAAACTTGGCACAAAATTTTTGTTTTCTACTACTTGTCATCCTCAGACGGATGGGCAAACTGAAGTTGTCAATAGGACATTAGAAACACTTTTGCGTGCTATTCTTAAAAAGAACTTGAAGAATTGGGAAAATTGTATGCCATTTGTTGAGTTTGCTTATAATTGTTGCGTGCAGTCTACTACGAACTATTCGCCATTTGAAATTGTTTATGGTTTTAACCTTTTGACTCCGTTGGATTTGATGTCTTTACCTGTGAGTGAAAGGTTAAACATGGATGGGAAAAAGAAGGCGGAATTTGTTAGGAGTTTGCATGAGAAGGTCAAAGCTAATATTGAAAAGAAGAATGAACAATACACAAAGCAAGCCAACAAGGGAAATAAGAAAGTGATATTTGAGAAAGGTGATTGGGTGTGGCTACACTTGAGGAAGGAAAGGTTCCCCGAGAAGAGACGTTCTAAACTATTACCTAGGGGTGATGGACCATTCTAAGTACTTGAAAGGATCAATGACAATGCCTACAAACTCGATCTACCAGGTGAGTATCACATGAGTTCTACTTTCAATGTTAGTGACTTGTCGTTGTTTGATGTAGGTAACGAGCTGGATTTGAGGACAAATCCTTTTCAAGAAGGGGAGGATGATGCGAACACGGATGTGCACGTCCCAAGGAAAGCATGGGATCCCTTAGAGTTACCAGCGGGACCAATCACGAGGGGACGGCTGAAGAAGTTTAAAGAGGCGTTACATGGGCTTATGAGCAAGGAAGAAGGACTTACAAGCAAGGTGCAAAGTGCTGAAGGGTTC
>NC_133311.1:6662516-6760394 GCF_012295235.1 Primulina huaijiensis
TGGGGAAATCATGGGTTTGTTGATGGTGTTGGTTTTATGGATGATATGTTATGGGTTTGTGTTTATTGGGTTATTGATGGTTCTATTTATGGTTTATTGTTGTAGGTTATGTACCAAGAGTATAGTAGCAAGTGTTGCAAGTGTTGTAAGTGGAATTCATTTCCTTGTGCTCACATGATAATATATGTATTGTGTTTCAATGGTTTTAAAGTGTTATTCCCTTCCATTTGATTCATGCTATGTATTAAAACACCTTGTTGTATATTAGAGACATTCTTATGTCTCAATTATGTTAAAAGGAATACAAAAGAAAATAGAGTCTTCAAAGTGTTTGTTTTAATGCCAAAGAGAGAATTCAAATGTTTTATTGGATTGATAGATACATAGTCAGAGATTGCATGCAATTAGTTGATCAACGACCATAGGCTTATATCCCTCAGAGTTAATGATGTATATCGATGGGATATAGGTACAGAGATAGAGTTACTATATAGATATCAATCCAACAGAGAAAAGAGAAATACCATCGTTATTGTTATTCATTCTATGATATTCATGTTTCAGAGTTGATGGTATTTAATGTTTTCAAAGCCATGTTTTCAGAGTGTGATATGTACATTGTTATGTAAGAGTTCCACTTGCCGAGTTTTATACACATTTCAGTTATTTCATGTGATGCAGATAAGAGCGACGAGCCGGGACGTTGATTGAGGTCGGAGTCATATGCATATAGAGATGGAGGAAGGAAAGATTATTGTGATAGCATTTTGGACATGATCATAAAAATGATATTTTGTTTTTGTTGTATCATTTGATTGATCATGTGTATACTTTTAACTATATGGAAATGTATTTTAAACCTTCTTTCCTTCAAGAAAAAAAAATTTTAAATTCCGCTGTTATTTTATGAATTCGGGTCAGAGGGTTACAGAACTGTACACGGGGCCCGTGTCCATTAGAGAGTCAAAATTCCGAAAATTCACCATTATTTCTTTTTGGTATCTTTTTCTGTTTTCTTTAGAGAGTCATATTAAATCTCCTCTCACAGTCAAAAAAAAATTATATATTTATATATATATATTCAAATTTCTTGTCTACGCAGTCTAAGTGAGTCGATCACAATTGTTCACAAGTTGAACTTGATTGTTTGATATACACAAATACAAAGCTTGAGCACCTTGAGGGAACTCTCGATTTTGAGTAAAAATACTTGAGTGCGAGTGAATTTTCTTTGGAGTGAACGGTGAGTATTTCTTGTGAGCAAACAATATAGAGAGGAGTGACGAACGACTTTTCTTTGGAGTGACCGTGAGCATTTGGGTGAGGAATATCTATTATTTCTACAAACATTTTCTTGCAAGTACAATTCCAAAAGTAAATGGAGAGGGAGGTAGGAGATAGTTTGAACCAAGGGTTGTCTAAGGATCAAATGGAGACGTTGTTCGGTCATTTAGTAGGATGATGAAGACCGAGTTAGAGCCATTACATGAGAGGTTGGATCAGCTTGAAGTTAGTGCTAGTTGGAGTAAGTATCAGCCTAAAGATGTGGGTAGGGGAGGCGAAGATGAGAATATGATTTGGGAGCAGACGAGGAGAGCCAAAATGTGAATTGGGGTAGGAATGGAAGAGGTAGAGGATTTGGGAGAGGAAAGAGAGAAGCCGAGCGGGGTAGATACAATGATGGACATAGGGAGGATGGTAATATGGGTAGTATTAAGATGAAAATTCCATCATTCCATGGAAAATCTGACCCGGAGGCATACTTAGAATGGGAAAAGAGGGTAGAGTTTGTGTTTGAATGTCACCACTACTCCGTACAAAAAAATATTATGTTGGCGGTGTTTGAATTTTTAGACTATGCTTTCATTTGGTGGGATCAACTATTGACCACTAGGAGGAGGTATAATGAGAGACCCATTGAAACTTGGGATGAGATGAAGAGGGTCATGAAGAAGAGGTTTGTGCCCAATCACTATTATAGGGAGATGTTTAAGAGGCTACAAACTTTGAGGCAAGGAGTAAAGAGTGTTGAGGACTACTATTGTAACGCCCTCTTGATCGATTTCATGAAATAACAGCGGAATTTAAAATTTTCTTAAAGGAAAGAAGGATTTAAAATACATTTCAATATATAATCAAAAGTATATACATGATCAAATAAGCTTTGCAACAAAATACAAAATATCATTTTGATCATGTCCAAAAGTGCTAACAAAATAGCCTTCTTCCTTCCATCTTCTATGCATATGACCTCGGCTCCAATCAAAGTCCTGGTCCGTCACTCTTATCTGCATCACATGAAATAACTGAAATGAGTATAAAACTCAGCAAGTGGAGCTCTTACATAGCAATATACATATACCATACTCTGTAAAACGTGGCTTTGAAATCATTAATACCATCTAACTCTTAAAACATGAATAATATAGTAGAACATGAACAATAACGATGGTATTTCTCTTTTCTCTTGTGGATTGATATCTAAAGAATATCTCTGTCTCTGTACCTATATCACATCGATATAAATCGATACTCTGTCGGGATATAAGCCTATGGTCGTTGATCAACTAATTGCATGCAATCTCTGGCTATCTATTTATCAATCCAATAAATCATTTGAAATCTCTCTTATACATTAAAACAAACACCTTGAATGCTCTTTTCCTTTGCATTCCCTTTTATACAATTGAGGCATATAAAAACCTCTAATATACAACAAAGTGTACCAATACATAACATGAATCAAATGAAAGGGAATAGCATGTTAAAATCATTTGAAATACAATATATATAATTCATGTGAGCACAAGGAATGAATTCCACTTACAACCAATGGAAAGCTTGACTCTAATCTCTTGGTACAAAACCTACAACAATAAACCATGAATTGAACGATCAACATCTCAATAATCCAACAACCATACTCTAAAATCCATAAAACCAACACAATCAAACAAACCCAATATTTCTCCCCAACACCAAAATCCAAGAATAGCTAAACCAAAAGCTTACCTTAGCTCCTTGAACCCAAAATAAACTTGATCTCACTACAAAGACCCAACAATAAGCTTGAATCAAAGGCACCAAATGAAAGAAATGGAACCCTAGCTTATCCCTTGAGTGAAGAACCGAGAAGTAGAGGAGAGAAATGAGGGAAATTTGTGTCTCAACCAATTTAAAGCCTTAAAATACCCAAAACACGTTTTTTGTACTGTGCTGGGCGCTCGAGCGGTCATAAACTACCGCTCGGGCGAGGACCATGCTGTCCAAGACGAATTTTTCAGAATCAGTGGCGCTCGGACGGTCATTTCTTACCGCTCGGGGCACAACCGCCTCAAAGATTGCCTCCGAAATGCCTCTTCCCTTCATAATTTGAAAAAGTAGTAAACATGAAAGTTGTATCTCTATGTCTTGGCTTGCATCTCCAATTGGCCTCATGTCATTTGAAGGTCTGAGTAAAGAGTTATGCTCAATCTCTCAACATGTGTCACTGGAGGAACGACGACACCCACGACAAACTTCGGGGCGCTTTTGGCTTGTCTTCCACAATGATTTAAACAAAACTCAAAACATAAAAGTTACACCTCTATGTCTTCTCTAACCACTCCAATTAGCCTCATACCAATTGGCTCAATATACAAATTATCATGAATTTAATCGCAACGACACTACAGTATCACCACACATCTTCTATAAACACAATACCATAAATCATAATTCTCAACACTTAACATCAAAACTATATTTAAACTTAACCAAGGAGTCAATAAACATATTAAATCTTAAACCATACCGATCACCAAGCTTGTATATTACAACTATAAAGAGATGAAAGTACTAATGATTAGAGCTAATATAGAGGAAGATAGTGAGGCGACCATGGCACGTTTTCTTTGTGGTTTGAACAGGGAGACACAAGATCAAGTGGAGCTTAGGCACTACTTGGATCTGGACGAGATGGTGCAAATGACCATAAAAGGTGAAGCAACAACTCAAGAGGCGAGGAGTTGGCCGCACCGACCAAACTGGGGGTTTGTCATCTTCTTGGCAACCAAATGTGGCAAAACGTGATGAAAGTAAGTTGGTGACCAAGCGCAAGATTGAGACCAAGCAAGATATGCCTAAACAAGGAGTGCAAGGTAAATCTGAAACTCCTCTTAATCGTTCTAGATATATTTAATGTTTTAGGTGTCAAGGGTTGGGTCATATTGCTAGCCAATGACCTAATAAGAGGGTGATGATTTTGAATGACTATGGTGAATATGAGTCTCAAAGTGAGAATGATGATGTAATGCCCGAGAATTTTATGTTGATAATCTGATATTAATGATTATGACTTGTAGCGCTTATGGATGGATCAAGTCGCGATCAGAATGGGACATGCACGAGTTAGCCTAAGTTGAAATCCCGTAGGTATCGCGCACATGCACGGTTGAGAGGCGCGCATATGCGCGAGTTCCATGTGCCGAGGTCGAAGGTCTCGCGCATATGCACGAGAAGAGTGCGCGCATATGCTCGAGCAGCAGAACCGCCAAAATGCCGAGACCGAAGGTCTCGCGCATATGCGTCGGTTGAGGTCGCGCATATGCGCGAGAAGTGTAATTGAAAGATGAAGCCATTTGCCCCTTGCCATGCATGATATATATATACAAATCTACATTCACAATTCAGAAAAACCAGGAAGAGAGCCGAGAGAATCCATAGCTACTTCTCAAGCTTTTTAGCTAAACAAATTTGATTGTACACGATCCGGCCATCCGATTTTCAATTCGAGGTTAGATTCTTGATCCTCTTGTTAGTAGCATCAAAAGGAGGTAAGTTTTATTCAAGTACAGTATGGTTTGAAAGTTAGAGGTGAGGAAATCAATATATGCTCTATATTATGTGTTCGCAAGATGATAAGCAACATATATTCGCAACCGGATCGAAGAACGGACACCGTATGTGATTCTTGCTAATTCTCAGCATACATGTCATGAGTTTATGCAGAAAATGGAGGTTATGAGATAGATATGATTGTTGTTATGAATTGGTAACATTGATCTTATGAGGTTTGAGTTACCAGTATCGCAAGATTACGCCGTTATATCGTCGAAATGTACCGAGATTGAATATTGATCCGTATGTGTACTTCTTTGAGTTAGAAGTTGATATGGTGCATTGTATATACGTCATTTCAGATTGGGTTTGACATATTCGATATCAAGAATACGAGACTTCGATTTCTACGAACGACAAGAAAGGTATAATTCATGTTGGTTCGAGAAGATTCAACTCGAGTTAGATTTGATTCGAGTTTGCCAAAATCACATACTAGATTTCTATACCTTGCTATGCTTGTCCTTTATTTTGATTTATGTGTAAGCATTTAGATAGGAGAGTCATTGGCAGAATTGCCAAGTTCTAGACGTTCGGTGGTAGCGAAGCACAGAAGAAGATCGACTCCAGTTGTAGATATTCGATACAGACAGGGCCGAAGTCTAGGAATAAGACGTACCGCCACCACGATTGGGAGGGTAGGTGGGAGACTTGTTACGTCTTATTCACACCGGGATCCCTAGATTTAAATATGAATTGAGTCAAAGATATGAGTTTGATTTACATTGCTTGACTTATTCTGATTATGTTTCATATACTATAAGATGTATTGTTGTTGATTACATTCATGATAGAATGTACATGATTTATATTGTGTATATGCATGTATACATGTTTTATACTGGGATTTGTTCTCCACGGAGTATCCGGCTGTTGTTGTGTCTGTATGTGTGCATGACAACAGGTGGGACAGGATCAGGGTCGCGACAAAGATGAGAGATCGAGTTAGCGTGGAGATTTCGGGCGTAGCAGATGAACTAGGAGTGTTTACATGTGACATGTAGTTGTGGTAAACTCTAGTTGTATTAAGAAAAGGGAATAAGACATGTATTTACCTTTGTTGAAATAAAATAAAGAATGTTGTTTGTGTATGATTTTTATACAACTGTTTTGATATTAAAAGCAAAATTTTGACCCGCATTTTCTAGCAAATATCCACTTAATCCCAAAGATAATTGAGTTAGAGCCCGGGTCCCCACAACAGATGGTATCAGAGCGATAGATCCTTTAGACTGAGATAGAATAGAATGAGCGGGGTAAATTGAGTCTCTTCCTTGCTTTTGTTGTGCTAGCATGATTAATTGCTTTTCCTATTACATGTTGTCTTGTTATCTGAGTTGATTACATCATGTAATTGCCAAGACTGAATCAGAATCGAATCTAGATCAGAGGTATATGATCAGAGGAGGGCTGAGACAGATTGTATAGATTGTGTACTAATCCGTTTGATAATTAGATATGCCTCCTTGAAGAATACGACAACCAGCCGCAAGTCAAGTGCCAGAACAGGGTAGTACGTCAGGTACTCAGATGGACGTTACTGCAACACCTATGGAGACTTTATTGAAGAGGTTTCAGTCATTTCATCCTCCGACCTTGAAGGGTACTGAGACTGTAGTGGATTGTGAAAGTTGGCTAGACGATATAGAGATGCTGTTTGAATCTCTTGCCTATACAGATGAAAGAAGAGTGAAATTAATAGGGCATCAGTTGCAAGAAGTGGCGAAGAGTTGGTGGCTTACCACGAAAAGAGCATTGGAGCATCGAGGGGCAGTGGAACATTGAAGAATATGTTGCCAAGTTTTCTTCCTAGCTCCGATTTGCGCCACATGTAGCAGGAAGTGATGAAGCGGTCGCTGATCAGTTCATCAATGGCTTAAACCCTGACGTTTTTACTTTTGTGAACACGGGACGACCCAACACTTTTTCTGATGCACTGAACAGAGCGAAAGGAGCCGAGGCTGGATTCATTCGACAGCGAGGAGCTTCATATAGTGCTCAGAGTCAGAGACCGCCACAGCCCGCTGCCCAGTTTCCACCACCTCCTCCTCGATTTGATAGTGGAAGCAGTAGTAGTGGCAACAAAGATTTTCTGAAAGCGAGAGGTAGACAGTTTTAGAGATCAGGGAGCAGTTCGTCGAGCTCCAGTGGGTCACGACAGAGAGGTCCTGGCCAGAGTACAGAGTATACAGGTGTGTATTGCAGTTCTTGTGGAGGCAGACATGCCACTGAACAGTGTCAGGGCGTGATGGGTCGTTGCAATATCTGCAGACAGCAGAGACACTTTGCCAGGGTTTGTCCACAGAAAAGGATACAACAAACTCAGAGTGTAGGAGCATCTGGCTCAGTAGCTCAGCCTGAGAGGCAAGCTTCATCTGTTCCCTCCTTTCAGCCGCCACCTGCACAGACCCAATTCCGAGCCAGAGGTAGCCAGACAGTGAGCCAACCTCCCAGACAGCAGGCTCGAGAATTTGCACTGACAGAAGAGCCGGGCCAAGATGCGCCAGATGATGTGATTGCAGGTAACTGTTTTCGTTGCGGTTATCCTTCTTATGTGTTGATAGACACCGGTGCATCTCATACTTTTTATATCTGAGCGTTTTTCATTGATGCATGCTTTACCTGTCGAGTCCTTGTCTGCTGTAGTGTCTATTTCTTCTTCGTTGGGAAGTGGTCTTGTAATGCACGAGAAATTGATTATCGTAATCTGATATGATTTATTGATCATGAATTGATGTGAGTGTAGTTGGACCACTCCGAGACCAAATTGGTTAAAACATACGAGTTATGTGATTTTCGGGTAGAACCTGTGGCGCCCCAGCGGGAGGGCGATGCATTACATGAGCATGTTTTGGATAGAACGTCTGGCGCCCGAGCGGTAGTTCTTGACCGCCCGAGCGCCAGTGTTCAACAAAAGTATGTGTCAGACAGAAGGTGCCGCGCCCGAGCGGTAAAGATTAACCGCCCGAGCGCCGCCTCAAAGTTGTGAAAAATGAGCCACGTTTCTTTGTCATGCAAGTTGGATATATATATATATATATATATATATGTAATTGGTTTCATTTCATCAGCTTGGCAGCAAGAAGGAATCGAGAATCTCCAGAGAAACCCTCAAACTTCATCTTAGATTAAAAAATTTGATTGCACAAGATCCGACCGTCTGATTTCCAATCTGAGTTTGGTACTGTGTTTCTATCTACGAGAGCTCTAACTAGACATAAGTTTTGCGAAGTTTTTATATGTTTTGAAATTATTCTATTGTCAGAATTGGATAGGATTCATATATGATGTTCTTGGCATGTTAGACCTCGTAGAATCGAAGTCAGATTAAGAAACGGACTGATTATGGAATTGTTATGAATTTTCAGGGTATATTGATTTATACCGGACAGATTTGAATTGTGACTGGATTATAGATCGTATTGGATATTGGTTATGGATTGTAACTGTTATCTGGTCATGTTGTATTGACGGGGATATTGAGATTTTACCGTTATGCCGTGGATTTTGAATTAAATCCAGAATAATCAGATTCAGTGTTGAATTGAGAATGGAATATTGATATTATGATTCTCGATATATCGTTTCAGATTTACAGAGACAGTCTTGAGTTCAGAACTGATATTGCTTCAGACCGTGACTACAAACGGAAGGTACAAGTCAATGTGGTATTGGGAGATCGACTTGAGTCGGTTTAGACTTGAGTTTCCCTAAATCACATACTTTACTTTATTGCATTGATATTTGCATGGATTTGATTGATGCACTCGTTCTCTTGATTTATAGATAGCAGGTATTAGACGAGTAATATTGTGACAGAAGTGCCTGATAGTGGCGGGATCGCCACGGGCACAGTGCACGATGTCACAAGATAGTGTATTGGCGAGAGTGCCAAAGTCTGTCCCCGGATGATTGGCTATCGATGTGAATAGAATTGTAGCTTCTTCTATTACTGGTGATCGGTACCGTAACGATGTGGATAGAATTGTAACTTCTTCTATTACTGATGATCGATATCATATCGATGTGGATAGAATCGGAGTTTATTCTATTACTGGTGATCGATACTATATCGATGTGGATAGAATAAGAGCTTCTTCTATTACTGGTGATCGATACCATATCGATGTGGATAGAATCAGAATTTCTTCTATTACTGGTGATCGATGTGGAATGCCAACTTCTGGAAACCGGGATCCCTAGACTAGGATTGAGTCTAGTATAAAATTGTAAAGTTACGAGCATTGTCGACAGTCTGGTATTGATTATGTTTCAGATTTTGATACATATTGCTGTTATCTGTTACATGCTTTATATTTGTTTATATGATTGCATGTTTCGTTGATTTATACTGGGATTAAATTCTCACCGGAATTATTCGGCTGTTGTCGTGTTTGTATGTGTGCATGACCTGTCCCACCTGTTGTCATGTTTATATGTGTGCATGACAACAGGTGGGACAGGTTCAGGGTTGAGGAGATGAAGATAGATCGTGATTAGAGTGGAGGCTCCGGACTTGGATTAGAGATAGGGTTGGACACTTGATATTAGCTGTTAAACCTTAGTTGAATAAATGTATGTGATACAGGACGTGTACTTTTATACTGAGATGTATATACGTTGTATTTCACTACGTTCCGCATTTTAAAAAAAAATTTAGACCCTGTTTTATAATTGATTAAATAGTCCCAATGATGATTAAGAACATGATTAGCGTCCGGGTCCCCACAACAGGTGATATCAGAGCGATAGATCCTTTAGATTGAGAAAGGAGCTAGTGAGCGGGGTAGAATGTGTGTTCTTTCCTGCTTTATATTGCTAGCATGATTTACTGCTTTATAATGCATGTTTATCTGTTTATCTGACTTGATTTGAAAACATGTGTTATTGAGAATGAATCAGCACCGATTCTGGATCAGCAGTAAGATGATCGGACAGGGGACTGAACTGAAACAGATTTGTTGTATTGGGTTACTAATCCTTTTGATAATCAGATATGCCTCCCCGAAGAGTATCGGAACAGGGCAGTACTTCGGCTAATCCGATGGATGTTACAGCAACTCCAATGGAAACGCTACTGAAGAGATTTCAGTCGTTCAAACCGCCAATCCTGAAAGGAACAGAGACTTATGTTGACTTTGAGTGTTGGTTAGATGACATTGAGATGCTGTTTGATTCGCTGGATTACACTGATGAGCGCCGAGTCAAAATGATTGGACACCAATTACATGATGTTGCAAAGAATTGGTGGATCACGACAAAGAGAGCTTTGGAGCATCGAGGTACGAATATCACTTGGAATGTCTTTAAAACCGAGTTCTATCAGAGATTTTTCCCAGTGTCGTACAGGAAAGACAAAGGAGCAGAGTTTGCGAATTTGAGATAGGGTCAGTTGAATATTGAAGAATATGTGGCCAAATTCTCTACATTGCTCCAATTTGCTCCTCACGTTGCCGAGAATGATGAGGCCGTTGCGGACCAGTTCATAAATGGCCTAAATCCTGAAATGTTTACCTTGGTGAA
Source organism: Primulina huaijiensis (assembly GCF_012295235.1). NCBI lineage: Eukaryota > Viridiplantae > Streptophyta > Magnoliopsida > Lamiales > Gesneriaceae > Primulina > Primulina huaijiensis. The sequence goes on from NC_133311.1 coordinate 6,672,918, forward strand.
TACCGGGAGGCCAAACAATTTCACTGATGCCTTGAACAGAGCCAAGGGAGCCGAAGCCGGTCTGATGAGACAGAAAGAGGTTTCGTTTGTGCCTTCAGCACCGATATCACAGATGTCTCCACCATCTTCTCGATTTGAGAGCGGCAGTGGTAGTGGGAAGAAAGATTTCCTGAAACCTAAGAGAAAGAAATTCAAGAAATCTGGAAGTAGCTCCTCCAGTTCGAGTGGCTCGAGACAGACTGGGCAAGGCCAAAGTTATACAGGACCTTACTGTAGCACTTGTGGAGGGAAGCATTCCACAGAGCAGTGCCGAGGAGTGTTCGGCAACTGCCGCATTTGTAAACAGCATGGACACTTTGCCTGAGTGTGTCCACAGCAAGGTGCCCAAGGATCCCAGGCCGCTGAGTCATCTGGATCAGTGGCTCAGACAGGAAGACGATCTTCTGCCGTTTATTCCTTCCAGCCAGCACCGCCTATCCAGTCACAGCCAAGGCCAGGAGGGATCCAGACAGCGAGCCAGCCTCCTAGACAGTAGGCCCGTGTGTTTGCTTTGACTGAGGAGCAAGCACAGGATGCACCTACGATGTTGTTGCAGGTAACTGTTTTATTTCTGCTTATCCTGCATATGTATTGATTGATACTGGTGCATCGCATACATTTATATCTGAGCGATTTGCTTTGATGCATTCTTTGCCTATTGAGTCATTGTCTGCGGTAGTGTCTGTCTCTTCTCCGTTTGGGACAGGTTTGATATCAGTGAAGTCTGTTAGATCGTGTATACTGCAGTATGATGGGCATGAGATTGAGTTGGACTGTATTGTGCTTGGGTTATCTGATTTTGATTGTATTATCGGTATCGATGTATTAACCAAGTACAGAGCTACAATTGATTGTTTCCACAAGATTGTTCGATTCAGACCTGAGATGGCTGAGGAGTGGAAATTTTATGGTAAGGGTTCTCGTGCCAGAATTCCTTTGATATCTACTATGAATATGACTCGATTGTTGCAAAAAGAAGCGGATGGATTCCTGGTTTATTCAGTTGATTTACTGAAATCGAGCCCATCATTGGCGGATTTGCCAGTGGTGTTCGAGTTTGCTGATGTCTTTCCAGATGAGATTCCTGGATTGCCTCCCATGAGAGAGATAGACTTCAGCATTGAGTTGATGCCAGGTACAGTTACGATTTCGAGGGCTCCATACCGAATGGCACCGATTGAGTTGAAAGAGTTGAAAGAACAGTTGGAGGATTTACTGGCCAAGGGGTATATCAGACCGAGTGTATCTCCTTGGGGTGCTCCAGTACTGTTCGTAAGGAAGAAAGATGGTTCGATGAGGCTTTGTATCGACTACTGGCAACTGAATAAGGCAACGGTAAATAATAAATATCCCTTGCCTCGCATTGACGATTTGTTTGATCAGTGGCAGGGTTCTTCAGTGTATTCCAAGATCGATCTGAGGTCTGGATACCATCAACTGAGAGTCAGGGACTCTGATATCTCTAAGACAGCATTCAGAACCAGGTATGGACACTATAAATTTATTGTCATGCCGTTTGGTTTGACGAATGCACCGGCGGTATTTATGGGGTTGATGAACCGTATCTTTCAGAGATATTAGGATGATTTCGTTATTATATTCATTGATGATATTTTGATTTATTTAAAGAATATGCTTGAGCATGCTGGTCATCTGAGAACTGTGTCGAAAATTTTGAGGGCTGAGAAGTTATATGCTAAACTGTCGAAATGTGAGTTTTGGTTGAGACAGGTAGTATTTCTGGGACATATTATATCCGGAGACGGGATATCAGTTAATCCCAGCAAGGTTGAGGCAGTGATTTCTTGGTCGAGACCGACATCTGTATCCGAGATTCGTAGTTTTATGGGTTTGGCAGGATATTATTGTCGATTTATCAAAGATTTTTCGAGTATTGCCAAACCGATTACACAGTTGACTCAGAAGAATGCTCCATTTGATGGTCTGAGGAATGTGAGTCCAGCTTTGTAGAGCTGAAAAAAAAAAGATATGACCAGATGGCCGATATTTATGTCAGAGAAGTTATTAGATTGCACAGAGTGCCGAAGTCAATTGTTTCAGACCGTGATCCTCGGTTTACTTTGAACTTCTAGCAGAGTTTACAGCAAGCTCTGGGTACGAAGTTACATCTGAGTACCGCATATCATCCACAGACTGACGGACAGTCAGAGCGGATGATTCAAACATTGGAAGATATGCTGAGAACTGTAGTGCTCGATTTTAGCACTAATTGGCAAGATGCATTGCCTCTCTGTGAGTTTTCGTACAACAATAGCTATCAACCAAGTATTGAGATGGCGCCTTTTGAAGCGTTGTACGGAAAGAAATGCAGATCCCCTCTTTATTTGGATGATATCTCTGAAGTTTCGGAGACTGCACCTAATATGATCAGAGATATGACTGAAAAAGTAAAACTAATTCAGAAGAAAATGAAGGCAGCTCAGGACCGACAGGCCAAGTATGCCAATGTTCGACGACGACCGTTGGTATTTGAGGCAGGAGACAGTGTATTCTTGACGATTTCTCCTTTCAGGGGTGTTGTCCGATTTGGCAAGAAAGGAAAATTGTCTCCACGATACGTTGGTCCATATGAGATTTTCGAAAAGATAGGAGATCGTGCCTATCGACTTGTCCGATAGAAGTATCTCCCCGATGATTCTCATATTATTCAGCCAGATGAGACCGAGCTGGATGAGACATTGAGTTATGTCGAGAAACCGATTCGGATTATCGATTGTAAAGAAAAACAGCTCAGAACAAAGACAATTCCGCTTGTGAAAGTTCAATGGACTCGGCATGGCATTGAGGAAGCCACTTGGGAGACTGAACCAGACATGAAACAGGAATTCCCAGCATTGTTGCACTGATGTAAATTTCTATACATCCCTTCTTATTGATATTCTTAATTGCCTGTGATTTCGAGGACGAAATCATATCTTAGGGGGGGAGAAATGTAATGCCCGAGAAATTGATTATCGTAATCTGATATGATTTATTGATCATGAATTGATGTGAGTGTAGTTGGACCACTCCGGGACCAAATTGGTTAAAACATATGAGTTATGTGATTTTCGGGCAGAACCTGTGGCGCCCGAGCGGGAGGGATGCATTACAAGAGCATGTTTTGGACAAAACGTCTGGCGCCCGAGCGGTAGTTCTTGACCGCCCGAGCGCCAGTGTTCAACAAAAGTATGTGTCGAACAGAAGGTGCCGCGCCCGAGCGGTAAAGATTAACCGCCCGAGCGCCGCCTGAAAGTTGTGAAAAATGAGCCACGTTTCTTTGGCATGCAAGTTGGATATATATATATATATATATGTAATTGGTTTCATTTCTTCAGCTTGGCAGCAAGAAGGAATCGAGAATCTCCGGAGAAACCCTCATGCTTCATCTTAGATTAAAAAATTAGATTGCACAAGATCCGACCGTCTGATTTCCAATCTGAGTTTGGTACTGTGTTTCTATCTACGAGAGCTCTAACTAGACGTAAGTTTTGCTACGTTTTGATATGTTTTGAAATTATGCTATTGTCAGAATTGGATAAGATTCATATATGATGTTCTTGGCATGTTAGACCTCGTAGAATCGAAGTCAGATTGAGAAACGGACTGATTATGGAATTGTTGTGAATTTTCAGGGTATATTGATTTATACCGAACAGATTTGAATTGTGACTGGATTATAGATTGTATTGGATATTTGTTATGGATTGTAACTGTTATCTGGTAATGTTGTATTGACGGGGATATTGAGATTTTACCGTTATGCCGTGGATTTTGAATTAAATCCAGAATAATCAGATTCAGTGTTGAATTGAGAATGGAATATTGATATTATGATTCTCGATATATCGTTTCATATTTACAGAGACAGTCTTGAGTTCAGAACTGATATTGCTTCAGACCGTGAATACAAACGGAAGGTATAAGTCAATGTGGTATTGGGAGATCGACTTGAGTCGGTTTAGACTTGAGTTTCCCTAAATCATATACTTTACTTTATTGCATTGATATTTGCATGGATTTGATTGATGTACTTGTTCTCTTGATTTATAGATAGCAGGTATTAGACGAGTAATCTTGTGACAGAAGTGCCTGATAGTGGTGGGATCGCCACGGGCACATTGCACGATGTCACAAGATAGTGTATTGGCGAGAGTGCCAAAGTCTGTCACCGGATGATTGGCTATCGATGTGAATAGAATTGTAGCTTCTTCTATTACTGGTGATCGGTACCGTATCTATGTGGATAGAATTGTAACTTCTTCTATTACTGATGATCGATATCATATCGATGTGGATAGAATCGGAGTTTATTCTATTACTGGTGATCGATACTATATCGATGTGGATAGAATAAGAGCTTCTTCTCTTACTAGTGATCGATACCATATCGATGTGGATAGAATCGGAATTTCTTCTATTACTGGTGATCGATATGGAATGCCAACTTCTGGAAACCGGGATCCCTAGACTAGGATTGAGTCTAGTATGAATTGTAAAGTTACGAGCATTGTCGACAGTCTGATATTGATTATGTTTCAGATTTTGATACATATTGCTGTTATCTGTTACATGCTTTATATTTGTTTATATGATTGCATGTTTCGTTGATTTATACTGGGATTATATTCTCACCGGAATTATCCGGCTGTTGTCGTGTTTGTATGTGTGCATGACAACAGGTGGGACAGGTTCAGGGTTGAGGAGATGAAGAGAGATCGTGATTAGAGTGGAGGCTCCGGACTTGGATTAGAGATAGGGTTGGACACTTGATATTAGCTGTTAAACCTTAGTTGAATAAATGTATGTGATACAGGACTTGTACTTTTATACTGAGATGTATATACGTTTTATTTCACTACGTTCCGCATTTAAAAAAAAAAAATTAGACCCTGTTTTATAATTGATTAAATAGTCCCAATGATGATTAAGAACATGATTAGCGTCCGGGTCCCCACGGGTCTTGTATCTGTGACTTCGGTTAGACATTGTATACTACAGTTTGAGGGTCACGAGATTGATTTAGATTGCATGGTGCTTGGGTTAGCTGATTTTGATTGTATTGTCGGTATCGATATGTTAACCAAGTACAGAGCCACTGTAGATTGTTTCCAGAAGATTGTTAGATTCAGACCAGAGATGGCTAACGAATGGAAATTCTACGGTAAGGGTTCCAGATCTCGGATTCCCTTAGTATCTGCTCAGACTATGAGTACATTGTTGCAGAAAGGAGCAGAAGGTTTCCTTGTCTATTCTGGAGATCTACTGAAATCGAGCCCGTCATTGGCAGATCTGCCAGTGGTACATGAGTTTGCCGATGTATTCCCCGATGAAATTCCAGGGTTAGCTCCAGCTCGAGAGGTAGATTTTAGCATCGATCTGATTCCAGGTACTGTTCCTATATCCCGATCTCCGTACAGAATGGCACCTATTGAACTGAAAGAACTAAAAACACAATTAGAAGATCTTCTAGCCAAGGGATATATCAGACCGAGTGTTTCTCCTTGGGGCGCTCCAGTGCTATTCGTGCGAAAGAAAGACGGTTCGATGAGATTGTGTATTGATTACCGGCAACTGAATCGGGAGACGGTAAAGAATAAATACCCATTGCCTCGTATCGACGATTTATTTGATCAGTTGCAGGGATCTTCTGTCTATTCCGAGATCGATCTGCGATCTGGATATCATCAACTACGAGTCAGAGATGTAGACATACCAAAGACAGCATTCCGAACAAGGTATGGACATTATGAGTTTATTGTCATGCCTTTTGGTTTAACGAATGCTCCAGCGGTGTTTATGGGACTGATGAATCGTGTTTTTCAGAAGTATCTAGATGAGTTTGTTATTGTTTTTATTAATGATATTTTGGTATATTCTAAGAGTATGGTTGAGCATGCTGAACATTTATGAATTGTGTTGCAGACGCTGAGAAATGAGAAATTATATGCTAAACTGTCGAAATGTGAGTTTTGGTTGAGACAGGTTATGTTTTTGGGGCATATTATATCGGGAGACGGTATTTCTGTTGATCCAAGTAAGGTTGAAGCTGTAATCAGTTGGCCTAGACCGACTTCTGTGCCAGAGATACACACTTTCATGGGTCTAGCAGGGTACTATCGACGATTAATCAAAGATTTCTCCAGTATCGCTAAGCCTATTACCCAGTTGACACAAAAGAATGCGCCATTTGTGTGGTCTGAGGCTTGTGAGTCTAGCTTCTTGGAGTTGAAGAGACGATTGACCAGTGCTGTGGGGACCCGGGCTCTAACTCGATTATCTTTGAGATTAATTGGATCTTTGCTAGAAAATGTGGGTCAAAATTTTGCTTTTAACATACTACACATACAAAAGATTTATTGCATTTCATTAAAAGCAAATACATGTCTTATTTCATTCATACAATCAAACTAGTATTTAAAAGTATTAATACATGTCTAATACAACGACTAGTTATTCTGCTACGCCCGTGATCACCACGCTATCAACTCTCCATCATCCTCGTCTCGACCTTGATCCTGCCCCACCTGTTGTTATGCACACATACAGACACAACAACAGCCGGAAACTCCGGTGAGAACAAATCCCAGTATAAAACATGTATACATGCATGTCATGCAATTAAATACAAAATCATAACACATAAATCAGTAATTATGACACACTAGTGAATACAGATAAAACTCTTCGACTCTTATTCTTTGACTCGACTCATATCTAAGTCTAGGGATCCCGGTGTGAATAAGACGTAACAAGTCTCCCACCTACTCTCCCAATCGTGGTGGCGGTACGTCTTATTCCTAGACTTCGGTCATATCTGTATCGAATGTCTACAATCGGAGATGATCTGCTCCTATGCGTCGATACACCGAACGTCTAGTTTGACAATCTGTCAATGACTCCTATCTCAAATGCTTGAATATAAATCTATAAACAAGACATAATCATAATCAAACATAATTAAGAATCTAGTATGTGATTTTGGGAAACTCGTATCCAGTCTGAATCGAGTCATGTCTTCCCGTGTTCACATGAATTATACCTTTCTTGTCGTAGTCTCGGTTTGAAAAAGTCGAAGTCTCATATTCTTGATATCGAATCTGTCAAATCCAATCTGAAATGACATATATATACAATGCACCATATCAATCTCTAACTTCAAGCAATACATATACGGATTATTATTCAATCTCGGTACATTTCGACGGCATAACGACGTAATCTTTCGATACCGGTAATGCCAACAACAAGCTCAACAACTCATAAGCAAGATCATATCATCCCAATTCTAATTCCAGCATGTCAAAATCTATTCAATTCAATCAATATATGCTGAAATTCATAACAAATGCATACGGTACCATTTCTTCAATCCGGTTGCGAATAAACGGTCCCAATAATCACAATAACAATTAATAACAATCAAACTCTGATTTCCCCCAACATCTAAACTTCAAATTATCTAGGAAATGAATAAAACTTACATCCTCTTGAAGTGCTTGATGAGAGCAACACAAATCTGAACCCGGATTGAAAATCGGATGAATATATCTTGCACAAGTTAAGTTACAAGCTATGATGCACTTGTAGGAATTTCCAGATCTTCTCTCGGTCCTTGCTGCTGAGATAGTGAAGGAATGAAACTAAATACACATTATATATGCATGGCTAGGACAAGTGGCTTATTTTTCATTCTGCACGTCTCGCGCATATGCGCGACCTCAACCGGCGCATATGCGCGAGACCTACGGTCTCGGCACTTAACAATTTTATCTGCTGGCGCATATGCGCGTGCGCCAACTTCTCTGGACATCTCGCGCATATGCGTGCCTCTTGTCGCGCATATGCGCGAGACCTTCGTCTGAGCATCTCTTGGACTCACTCAGCTCGCGCATATGCGCGCCCACCAGCCGCGCATATGCGCGAGACCTTCGGGTCTCACACATAATTCTTGCACATATTCTCAACTCAAAAATTCCAAGCCCATCTCGACATGCTCTGTCTATAACCATATCAATCAATCAAATATTCATTTCAAATTAACAGGATAAAATCTCGGGCGTTACATTTCTCCCCCTCTAAGACATAAGTTCGTCCTCGAACTCGTAGGCAATAAATCAAAGCAAGTACAGGAGTAATAAATTCAAAAGCTGAATAATTACTCACATCACGGAAACAACTCTGGATATCTCTGTCTCATCTCTGATTCTGTTTCCCAAGTCGCTTCTTCAATGCCGTGACGACTCCATTGGACTTTCACCAGCGGAATAGTCTTCGTTCTGAGTTGTTTCTCTTTCCGATCAAGAATCTGAATCGGCTGCTCAACGTAACTCAAAGTCTGATCTAGCTCGGCTTCTTCAGGCTGAATGACATGAGAACGATCTGGCATATATCTACGCAACATTGATACATGGAAGACATCATGTATCCCAGATAGAGAAGGAGGAAGAGCAAGTCGATATGCTCGATCGCCAATCTTTTCAAGAATCTCGTACGGACCGACGTATCGAGGAGACAATTTCCCACGTTTGCCAAATCTGACAACGCCTCTGAAAGGAGAAATCTTCAAGAATACTCTGTCTCCCTGCTCAAACACTAACGGTCTACGTCTGATGTTCGCGTACTTCGCCTGTCTATCTTGTGCCGTCTTCATTCGCTTCTGAATTATCTTTACTTTCTCAGTCATCTCACGAATCATATCAGGCCCAAGTTCTGGTACCTCTGAGATGTCATCCCAGTACAACGGAGATCTGCACTTCTTTCCGTATAAAGCTTCGAACGGTGCCATCTCGATGCTAGTCTGGTAGCTGTTGTTGTACGAGAATTCACAAAGAGCTAGTGAATCTTGCCAACTAGTACCAAAATCTAGTACTACAGCTCTCAGCATATCTTCTAAAGTCTGGATAGTCCGCTCTGACTGTCCGTCTGTCTGAGGATGGTAAGCAGTACTCAAGTGTAAAGTCGTACCTAGAGCCTGCTGTAGACTGTGCCAAAAGTGTGAAGTGAATCGTGGATCACGATCTGATACGATCGACTTCGGCACACCATGTAATCTGACCACTTCTCGGACATATATCTCGGCCATCTGATCATATCTGTACGTCATCTTGTACGGAATGAAGCATGCGGATTTGGTCAATCTATCTATCACAACCCAAATCGCATCGCAGCCTCGGGATGATAGTGGTAACTTCGTGACGAAATCCATGGAAATGTGATCCCATTTCCATTCAGGAATAGCTAAACTCTGAAGTAACCCTCCGGGCTTCTTTCTCTCGGCCTTCACCTGTTGGCAATTCAAGCACTTAGACACAAACTCTGCAATATCTGTCTTCATCTGTTTCCACCAGAATTGTGTCTTCAGATCATTGTACATTTTCCTGCCACCAGGATGAATACTGAACCGACTACAGTGCGCTTCTGACAGTATCTGTTGTTTCAAATCTGAAACATCTGGCACTACAAGACGGTTATTCACATACAAAACATGATCACGTACCTGATACTCAGAAATATGTCCTGATCTGACCATATCAATCGACTTCTGAACACTCTGATCGGTTCTTTGTGCCTCTTTGATGCGAACAATCAAATCTGGTTCACACTGAATAGTGGCAAGTCGCAACGGCCTACTATCTGTATCAAATGCTAATCCAGAAAAGCAACAATCTTCTATCATATTCGAAACACCTATCGTCGACAAGGATAAGGAACATACCTTTCGACTCAAAGCATCCGCTGCTGCATTCGACTTCCCTGGATAGTACTTGATCTCGCAATCAAAGTCTTTCAGTAGATCAAGCCATCTACGCTGTCTCATATTCAATTCTGACTGAGAAAACAGATATTTCAAGCTCTTGTGATCAGAGTAGATCTCAAATTTCTCGCCATACAGATAGTGTCGCCATATCTTCAGTGCAAATACGATAGCCGCCAATTCAAGATCATGAATTGGGTATCGAGTCTCGTGTGGCTTCAACTGTCTCGAAGCATAGGCAATAACATGCTGTCGCTGCATAAGAACACATCCTAACCCTCTGTGCGATGCATCACAATATACAACGAAATCACCTGTACCTGAAGGTATCGTCAACACTGGAGCACTGGTTAGTCGTCTCTTCAACTCTAAGAAACTAGACTCACAATCTTCAGACCACACAAATGGAGTATTCTTCTGTGTCAACTGGGTAATCGGTTTCGCAATACTGGAGAAATCTTTAATAAATCGTCGATAGTACCCTGCTAAACCCATGAAACTGCGTATCTCTGGCACAGAAGTCGGTCTCGGCCAACTGATCACAGCTTCGACTTTACTCGGATCAACAGAAATACCGTCTCCAGATATGATATGACCCAAGAAGACAACCTGTCTCAGCCAAAACTCACACTTTGACAGTTTAGCATACAGTTGCTCATTTCTTAACGTCTGCAACACAATTCTCAAATGCTCAGCATGATCAGTCTCATTTCTCGAGTAAACCAAAATATCATCTATAAAAACAATCACAAACTCATCCAGATACCTCTGAAAGACACGGTTCATCAGACCCATAAACACCGCTGGCGCATTCGTTAAACCAAAAGGCATGACAATAAACTCGAAATGTCCATACCTGGTTCGGAATGCAGTCTTCGGTATATCTGAATCTCTGACTCGCAGCTGATGATATCCAGATCGCAAGTCGATCTTGGAATAGACAGAGGATCCCTGCAACTGATCAAACAAATCGTCGATGCGAGGCAATGGGTACTTGTTCTTTACTGTTGCCTTGTTCAGTTGCCGGTAATCGATACACAATCTCATCGAACCGTCTTTCTTTCGCACGAATAGCACTGGTGCGCCCCAAGGAGATACACTCGGTCTAATATACCCCTTGGCCAATAAATCTTCGAGCTGTTCTTTCAGTTCTCTCAATTCAATAGGTGCCATTCTATAAGGAGCTCGAGATATAGGAACGGTACCTGGTACAAGATCAATGCTGAAATCTACCTCTCGAACTGGAGGTAACCCTGGAATCTCGTCTGGGAATACATCAGTAAACTCGCAAACCACTGGCAGATCTGCCAATGCTGGGCTCGATTTCAGTAGATCTACTGAATATACAAGGAACCCCTCTGCTCCTTTCTGTAACAATCTACTCATAGTCAGAGCAGATACTAAGGGAATCCGAGATCTGGAACCCTTACCGTAGAATTTCCATTCGTTAGCCATCTCTGGTCTGAATCTAACAATCTTCTGGAAACAATCTACAGTGGCTCTGTACTTGGTTAACATATCGATACCGACAATACAATCAAAATCAGCTAAACCAAGCACAATGCAATCTAAATCAATCTCGTGACCCTCAAACTGTAGTATACAATGTCTAACTGAAGTCACAGATACAAGACCACTTCCCAACGGAGAAGAAATAGACACTACAGCAGACAAGGACTCGACAGGTAAAGCATGCATCAACGAAAAACGCTCAGATATAAAAGTATGAGATGCACCGGTGTCTATCAACACATAAGCAGGATAACCGCAAAGAAAACAGTTACCTGCAATCACATCATCTGGCGCATCTTGGGCCTGCTCTTCTGTCAGTGCAAATACTCGAGCCTGCTGTCTGGGAGGTTGGCTCACTGTCTGGCCACCTCTGGCTCGGGATTGGGTCTGTGCAGGTGGCGGCTGAAAGGAGTGAACAGATGAAGCTTGCCTCTCAGGCTGAGCTACTGAGCCAGACGCTCCTACACTCTGAGTTTGCTGTGCCCCTCTCTGTGGACAGACCCTGGCAAAGTGTCCCTGCTGTCTACAGATATTACATCGGCCCGTCACACCTTGACACTGCTCTGTCGCATGTCTGCCTCCACAAGAACTGCAATAAACACCTGTATACTCTAAACTCTGGCCAGGACCTCTCTGTCGTGACCCACTGGAGCTCGACGAACTGCTCCCTGATCTCTTAAACTGTCTACCTCTCGCTTTCAGAAAATCTTTCTTGCCACTACTACTGCTTCCACTATCAAATCGAGGAGGAGGTGGTGGAAACTGGGCGGCGGGCTGTGGCGGTCTCTGACTCTGAGCACTATATGAAGCTCCTCGCTGTCGAATCAATCCAGCCTCGGCTCCTTTCGCTCTGTTCAGTGCATCAGAAAAAGTGTTGGGTCGTCCCGTGTTCACCAAAGTAAAGACGTCAGGGTTTAAGCCATTGATGAACTGATCAGCGACCGCTTCATCACTTCCTGCTACATGTGGCGCAAATCGGAGCAAGGAAGAAAACTTGGCAACATATTCTTCAATGTTCCACTGCCCCTGTCGTAAGTTTGCAAATTCTGCCCCTTTGTCTTTTCGATACGACACTGGAAAGAAACGTTGATAAAACTCATCTTTAAATACCTTCCAAGTAATATCGATACCTCGATGCTCCAATGCTCTTTTCGTGGTAAGCCACCAACTCTTCGCCACTTCTTGCAACTGATGCCCTATTAATTTCACTCTTCTTTCATCTGTATAGGCAAGAGATTCAAACAGCATCTCTATATCGTCTAGCCAACTCTCACAATCCACTGCAGTCTCAGTACCCTTCAAGGTCGGAGGATGAAATGACTGAAACCTCTTCAATAAAGTCTCCATCGGTGTTGCAGTAACGTCCATCTGAGTACCTGACGTACTACCCTGTTCTGGCACTTGACCTGCGGCTGGTTGTGGTATTCTTCGAGGAGGCATATCTAATTATCAAACGGATTAGTACACAATCTATACAGTCTGTCTCAGCCCTCCTCTGATCATATACCTCTGATCCAGAATCGGTTCTGATTCAGTCTTTGCAATTAGATGCTGAAATCAACTCAGATAACAATACAACAGATAATAGTGAAAGCAATAAATCATGACGTGTGCTAGCATGATATAAGCAAGGAAGACGACTCGATCTACCCCGCTCACTCTCTTCTATCTCAGTCTATACAGAACCTACTGCTCTGATACCACCTGTTGTGGGGACCCGGGCTCTAACTCGATTATCTTTTGGGATTAATTGGATCTTTGCTAGAAAATGTGGGTCAAAATTTTGCTTTTAACATTTATTCAAATGTATATAAACAAGCACAAGACATTATATAAAATACTGTCATCTTATTCAACTACAATTAACCTTCACATATTCGGCTACAATTAACAGACTAGTGTTTAGAAATTCAGTACATGTCTAGTAATAAACCACTAGTAATCTTCTACGCCCGTAATCTCCACGCTATCTCGATCTCTCATCCTCTGCGTGACCCCGATCCTGTCCCACCTGTTGTCATGCACACATACAGACACAACAACAGCCGGATACTCCGGTGAGAACAAATCCCAGTATAAAACATGTATACATGCATGTCATGCAAGTAAATACAAAATCATAACACATAAATCAGTAATTATGACACACTAGTGAATACAGATAAAACTCTTCAACTCTTATTCTTTGACTCGACTCATATCTAAGTCTAGGGATCCCGGTGTGAATAAGACGTAACAAGTCTCCCACCTACTCTCCCAATCGGGGTGGCGGTACGTCTTATTCCTAGACTTCGGTCATATCTGTATCGAATGTCTACAATCGGAGATGATCTGCTCCTATGCGTCGATACACCGAACGTCTAGTTTGACAATCTGTCAATGACTCCTATCTCAAATGCTTGAATATAAATCTATAAACAAGACATAATCATAATCAAACATAATTAAGAATCTAGTATGTGATTTTGGGAAACTCGTATCCAGTCTGAATCGAGTCATGTCTTCCCGTGTTCACATGAATTATACCTTTCTTGTCGTAGTCTCGGTTTGAACAAGTCGAAGTCTCGTATTCTTGATATCGAATCTGTCAAATCCAATCTGAAATGACATATATATACAATGCACCATATCAATCTCTAATTTCAAGCAATACATATACTGATTATTATTCAATCTCGGTACATTTCGACGGCATAACGACGTAATCTTTCGATACCGGTAATGCCAACAACAAGCTCAACAACTCATAAGCAAGATCATATCATCCCAATTCTAATTCCAGCATGTCAAAATCTATTCAATTCAATCAATATATGCTGAAATTCATAACAAATGCATATGGTACCATTTTTTCAATCCGGTTGCGAATAAACGGTCCCAATAATCACAAGAACAATTAATAACAATCAAACTCTGATTTCCCCCAACCATCTCAACTTCAAATCATGTTGAAATGAATAAAACTTACATCCTCTTGAAGTGCTTGATGAGAGCAACACAAATCTGAACCCGGATTGAAAATCGGATCAATATATCTTGCACAAGTTAAGTTCCAAGCTATGATGCACTTGTAGGAATTTCCAGATCTTCTCTCGGTCCTTGCTGCTGAGATGGTGAAGGATTGAAACTAAATACACATTATATATGCATGGCTAGGACAAGTGGCTTATTTTTCATTCTGCAAGTCTCGCGCATATGCGCGACCTCAACCGGCGCATATGCGCGAGACCTTCGGGTCTCACACATAATTCTTGCACATATTCTCAACTCAAAAATTCCAAGCCCATCTCGACATGCTCTGTCTATAATCATATCAATCAATCAAATATTCATTTCAAATTAACAGGATAAAATCTCGGGCGTTACAAGTGCTCCAGTATTGACGATACCTTCAGGTACGGGTGATTTAGTTGTATATTGTGATGCATCTCACAAAGGGTTAGGATGTATTCTTATGCAGCGAGGACATGTGATTGCATATGCCTCGAGACAGTTAAAGCCACACGAGACTCGTTACCCAATTCATGATCTTGAATTGGTGGCTATTATATTTGCACTCAAGATATGACAACACTATCTCTACGGCGAGAAGTTTGAAAACTATTCTGATCACAAAAGCCTGAAGTATCTGTTCTCTCAATCTGAATTGAATATGAGACAGCGTAGATGGCTCGATTTGCTGAAAGATTTTGATTGCGAAATCAAGTACTATCCAGGGAAGTTTAATGCAGCAGCGGATGCCTTGAGTCGAAAGGTATGTGCCTTATCATTATCGACGATAGGTGTCTCTAAATTGATTAAGGATTGCTGTTTGTCTGGATTAGCATTTGACACAGAGAGTAGACCACTACGACTTGCTACGATTCAATTAGAACCAGATTTGATTGTTCGCATTAAAGAAGCACAGAAAAATTATCAGAATGTTCAGAAGTCGATTCAGATGGTCAGAACGGGACATCACTCAGAATATCAGGTACATGATCATGTTCTATATGTAAATAACCGTCTTGTGGTGCCAGATGTTTCAGATTTGAAACACCAGATTCTATCAGAAGCGCACTGTAGTCGGTTCAGTATTCATCATGGTGGCAGAAAGATGTACAACGATCTAAAGACACAGTTTTGGTGGAAAAAGATGAAATCAGACATTGCAGAGTTTGTGTCGAGATGTTTGAATTGCCAACAGGTGAAGGCCAAGAGAAAGAAGCCCGGAGGTTTACTTCAGAGTTTATCTATTCCTGAATGGAAATGGGATCACATTTCCATGGACTTTGTTACGAAATTACCACGATCATCCCGGGGTTGTGATGCGATTTGGGTTGTGATAGACAGATTGACCAAATCAGCATGTTTTATTCCATACAGAATGACGTATCGATATGATCAGATGGCAGCGATATATGTCAGAGAGATAGTCAGATTGCATGGTGTGCCGAAATCTATCGTATCAGATCGTGATCCCCGATTCACTTCACATTTTTGGCACAGTTTACAACAGGCTTTAGGTACGACATTGCACCTGAGTACTGCTTACCATCCCCAGACAGACGGACAGTCAGAACGGACTATCCAGACCTTGGAAGATATGCTGAGAGCTGTAGTGCTAGACTTTGGCACTCGTTGGCAAGATTCATTACCACTTTGTGAATTCTCGTACAATAACAGCTATCAAACAAGCATCGAGATGGCACAGTTTGAAGCATTATATGGCAAGAAGTGCAGATCTCCTCTGTATTGGGATGATGTATCTGAGGTACCAGAACTTGGGCCTGATATGGTTCGTGAAATGACTGAGAAAGTAAAACTGATACAGAAAATAATGAAGACAGCTCAGGATAGACAAGCCAAGTATGCGAATGTACGTCGTCAACCGTTAGTGTTTGAACAGGGAGACATAGTATTTTTAAAGATTTCTCCTTTCAGAGGCATTGTCAGGTTTGGTAAACGGGGGAAGTTGTCTCCTAGATACATCGGTCCGTATGAGATTCTTGAGAAGATTGGCAATCGTGCATATCGACTTGCTCTTCCTCCTTCTCTATCTAGGATACATGATGTCTTCCATGTATCGATGCTGCGTAAATATATGCCTGATGCTTCTCATGTCATTCAGCCTGATGAAGCCGAGCTTGACGACACTTTGAGTTATATGGAACAGCCAGTTCAGATTCTTGATTGGAAAGACAAACAGCTCAGAACGAAGACTAGTCCGTTGGTGAAAGTCCAATGGAGTCGTCATGGTACTGAAGAAGCGACCTGGGAGACAGAATCAGAGATGAGACAGAAATATCCAGAGTTATTTTCATGACGTGAGTATTTATTTAGCATTTGAGTATATTGCTTTCTTTACAAGCTTTGATTGATTACCTGAGATTTCGGGGACGAAATCATATCTTAGAGGGGGAGAATTGTAATGCCCGAGAATTTTATTTTTATAATCTGAGATTGATGATTATGACTTGTAGCGCTTATGGATGGATCAAGTCGCGATCAGAATGGGACATGCACGAGTTAGCCTAAGTTGAAATCCCGTAGGTATCGCGCACATGCGCGATAGAGAGGCGCGCATCTGCGCGAGTTCCATGTGCCGAGAAGCCATTGTGTCCCAAGTGCAGTAGGCCACACAGGGGTGAGTGCAGGTTTGGTACTAATACATGCTACAGATGTGGCAGTGCAGGCCAATTGCCAAGGACTGCCCAAGAGGATCGAGCAAGGAGAAGGTGCAGGGTCGCATCTTTACCATGACGAAGAAAGGTATAAACCATGATTCTTCTGTGATCTCTAGCACTATTTTGATTCCTGGCAGAGTAGCTACGACATTGATTGATACAGGTGCTACTCATTCTTTTATGTCTGAACTATTTTTGAGATCTTTGGGTATGGTTCCTTCCGTTATTCCCCTCCAGTTTAATGTTGTTTTGCCTTCGGGAGATGTGTTGTGTCCAACATCTATTGTGTATGCGTGCTCTGTTCAAATCGATGGGCGAGTGGTTTATGCCGCTTTGATTGTTATTCCGATGGTTGCGTTTGATATTATTCTTGGCATCGATTGGCTATCAACCTATCGTGCAGTGATTGATTACATTGCTAAGACGGTGAAATTTGCAGATGATGGCAATAGGGAAGGTTTGTTCGCCAGTGCAGGTACTTCGCTGGTCCTTCCTTTTATTTCGTGTCTTGAGGCTAAGAAGTTGTTGTTTAGAGGTTGTGATGGGTTTTTGGCTTCGATTGTGGATATGGATAGAATTGTGAAGTTGAATCTTGATGATATTGATGTTGTGAGAGAGTTCCCTGATGTATTTGAGGATGATGTGCCGGGTTTACCGCCGGACAGAGATGTGGAGTTTGTGATTGATTTATTCCCAGGTACGGTTCCTATTTCTAAGGCTCCGTACAGAATGGCCCCTACAGAGATGAAGGAGTTGAAGACGCAGTTGCAGGATCTATTAGATAAGGGTTTTATTTGGCCGAGTTCTTCGCCTTGGGGAGCTCCGGTTCTTTTTGTTAAGAAGAAAGATGGGTCGTTGCGACTGTGCATTGATTACAGAGAGATCAACAAAGTGACTATCAAGAATAAGTATCCGTTGCCACGGATAGACGATCTTTTTGACCAATTGCAAGGGGCTACAGTGTTTTCGAAGATTGATCTGCGATCTGGCTATTATCAGTTGAAAGTGAGGGAGTCTGATATCCCTAAGACGGCATTTCGGACCAGGTATGGTCATTATGAATTTCTTGTTATGTCGTTTGGTCTGACCAATGCTCCTTCAGTCTTCATGGATCTTATGAACCGAGTGTTCAAGCCGTATTTGGATAGCTTTGTCATTGTTTTTATCGACGATATTTTGATCTATTCCAAGACCAGAGAGCTTCATGCAGAGCATCTCAGAGTTGTTCTTCAGTTGTTGAGGGAGAAGAGGTTGTATGCTAAGTTGAAGAAATGTGAGTTCTGGTTAGAGCAGATTTCTTTCTTAGGCCATGTTGTCTCGAAGGATGGGTTAGCTGTTGATCCAGCGAAAATAGAGGCGATACAAAAGTGGCCTATCCCTACCACTGTATCAGAGGTACGCAGTTTTCTTGGTTTGGCGGGTTATTATCGTCGCTTCATTTCAGATTTTTCCAAGATTGCCCTGCCGTTGACCAATCTGACGAGGAAGACTGTGAAGTTTGAGTGGTCCAATGATTGCCAAAATGGATTTCAGGAGTTGAAAGATAAGTTGACGACAGCTCCGGTACTTGCATTGCCCAGTGGTTCAGAGGACTTTGTTGTTTTTACCGATGCGTCGAAGAAGGGCCTTGGTGCAGTGCTGATGCAACGAGGTAAAGTAATAGCCTATGCTTCTCGCCAGTTGAAGGATTACGAGAAGAATTATCCTACGCATGATTTGGAGCTGGCAGCTGTGGTTTTCGCCCTGAAAATCTGGAGACATTATTTGTATGGCGAAAAGTGTGAAATTTTCACAGACCACAAGAGTTTAAAGTATTTGTTTTCACAGAAAGAACTTAATATGCGACAGAGACGGTGGTTAGAGCTTGTCAAAGACTATGATGTGACTATTAGTTACCACCCAGGGAAGGCGAATGTTGTAGCGGATGCATTGAGCCGTAAGTCGAGTTCTTCTTTAAGTTCTATGATTCAGCAGCCGTTGTTGTTAGATTTGCAGCGAGAGGAGATAGCTTTGGTGGTTCCTGGAACCATTGCTCGTTTTTCAGCGTTGGTTCTTCGGGCTACATTGACGGACAGGATCCGTAGAGAACAGGCCAATGATGTACAGTTGATAGAGATGAGAGCGAGAGCAGAGGAGAGAGGTAATTCAGAGTTTGGGATGAATGGAGATGGTTTGACGATATTCAGAGGCCGTATATGCATTCCTATTGGCAATGATATTCGACGAGACGTCTTGACAGAGGCACATACCGCGCCATACTCAATGCACCCAGGTAGCACAAAGATGTATCAGGATCTTCGTAGACTCTATTGGTGGCCAGGTATGAAGAAGGATATTTCTATGTTCATTTCTCAGTGCCTAACTTGTCAGCAGGTGAAGATCGAGCACCAGAGACCTGCTGGGACATTTTTATCATTGCCAATTCCTCAATGGAAATGGGAGCACATTACGATGGATTTCGTGACTGGTCTTCCCAGAACGCAGAAATGTTTTAACTCTATTTGGGTTATTGTTGATCGATTGACCAAGTCAGCGCATTTTCTTCCAGTCAAGACGACATATTCCATGAACCAGTATGCCGAAGAGTACATAGCAGAGATTGTTAGACTTCATGGTGTTCCTGTGTCGATCGTGTCTGATCGTGACCCTAGATTTACTTTAGAGTTTTGGAAGAGTTTGCACAGAGCTATGGGTACACGGTTAGCATTTAGTACAGCATATCACCCCCAGAGCGATGGTCAATCAGAGAGAGTTATTCAGATTTTAGAGGATATGCTCAGAGCTTGTACTATAGATTATCCTGGTAGCTGGGATTCCAAATTGCCTCTTGTTGAGTTCACGTATAATAATAGCTACCAAGCGACAATTGGCTTGGCACCGTATGAAGCACTTTATGGTAGGAAGTGTAGATCTCCCTTGTATTGGGATGAGATTGGTGAGAGGAAGATGCTGGGTCCAGAGTTAGTCCAACAGACTGCTGATGTTGTTGCTGTTATCCGAGAGAGAATGAAGACAGCGCAGTCGAGACAGAAGAGTTATGCCGATGTGCGTCGTAGGCCATTGCAGTTTGAGGTTGGCGATCATGTGTTCTTGAAGATAGCACCTCTTAAGGGTGTGATGCGGTTTGGCAAGAAGGGAAAGTTGAGTCCGAGATTTATTGGCCCATTTGAGATCTTGGATAGAATTGGTGATCGAGCTTACAGGTTAACCCTACCGCCAGATCTTGACAGAGTTCATAATGTTTTTCACGTCTCTATGCTCAGGAAATATATTGCGAATCCTTCCCATGTTCTTCGCCACGAGCCATTGGATTTGACGCCGAATTTGACGTACCAAGAGATTTCGGTCCAGATTCTGGATCGCAAAGTTAAAGTGTTGAGGAGCAAAGAGATCGGCATTGTTAAAGTAATTTGGAGGAATCATCTGATTGAAGAAGCCACGTGGGAACAAGAGGATGAGATGAAAGAGAAGTATCCTGAGTTGTTTGTGCAGTGACGTCAATTTCGAGGACGAAGTTTCCTCTAAGGAGGGGAGATTGTAATATCCAAGCCTGGTGAACGGTACAGTTTAAGATTTCGTATGTTTATGGATTATTTGGTTATGATTAAGTTTAATTTAGATGTTAAGAGTTGTGATTATGGGTCATAGTATTGTTGGTTATTATTGTTTTGTGGTATTGTTGATATTAGTTGATGGGTAGTTGTGTTGTATCAGCGTTGCGATTCGATTTTTGTTGTATAGAGTTGTTTTGGCCAATAGCAGACCGCACCCGCGGTGATTTGTGCAGCGCACCCGCGGTCTTTAGTGCAGAATTTGTGGAATTGCCGAAGAGACACCGCACCCGCGGTGGGATAGGTACCGCACCCGCAGTCGTCATTTTCAGAAATTCTGTTGAGGTGCCGAAGGCACACTGCACCCGCGGTGAGGTATGTAGCGCACCCGCGGTGCATGAACAGTAGAAGCGTGTTTCGAGATTTTAAGTGTTTAAATGGATGAGTTGGTCTCATTTTTCTCATTCTTTCCCCTCATTCTCGATTCTTCAGTCCTTGGGAGAGATAGGGTTCTATTTCCTTTCTTTTCCTTCCTTTGATTCAAGTATCTTGTGGGAGTTTTGAAGTGTGAGCAAGGTTCTTGTTGGTTCAAGAAGCTAAGGTAAGCTTGTGGTATACTTTATTGTTGGATTTTGGTGTTGGGGAAATCATGGGTTTGTTGATGGTGTTGGTTTTATGGATGATATGTTATGGGTTTGTGTTTATTGGGTTATTGATGGTTCTATTTATGGTTTATTGTTGTAGGTTGTGTACCAAGAGTATAGTAGCAAGTGTTGCAAGTGTTGTAAGTGGAATTCATTTCCTTGTGCTCACATGATAATATATGTATTGTGTTTCAATGGTTTTAAAGTGTTATTCCCTTCCATTTGATTCATGCTATGTATTAATACACCTTGTTGTATATTAGAGACATTCTTATGTCTCAATTATGTTAAAGGGAATACAAAAGAAAATAGAGTCTTCAAAGTGTTTGTTTTAATGCCAAAGAGAGAATTCAAATGTTTTATTGGATTGATAGATACATAGTCAGAGATTGCATGCAATTAGTTGATCAACGACCATAGGCTTATATCCCTCAGAGTTATCGATTCATATCGATGGGATAGAAGCACAGAGACAGAGATACTATATAGATATCAATCCAACAGAGAAAAGAGAAATACCATCGTTATTGTTATTCATTCTATGGTATTCATGTTTCAGAGTTGGTGGTATTTAATGTTTTCAAAGCCACGTTTTACAGAGTATGGTATATGTACATTGCTATGTAAGAGTTCCACTTTTTGATCTTCATACTAATTTCAGTTATTCATGTGATGCAGATAAGAGTGACGGGCCGGGACGTTGATTGGAGCCGGGGTCATATGCATAAGAGAGGGAAGGAAGAAGACTATTTTGCAAGTATTTTGACATGATCACAAAAATGATGTTTTGTAATTTGTTGCCTCATTTGATTGATCATGTATTAACTTTTGTTTATATATCGTAATGTATTTTAAATCCTTCCTCCCTTCAAAGAAAATTTAAATTTCCGCTGCTATTTTTTTAAAACCGGCCAGAGGTGTTACAATGAATTTTTACTATGGTTTCATATGAGGAGGTATATTGAGTGGAATTGTGAAACATGCATTGCACATAAGAATTATTATGATCATAATGAATACAATTTTAAGGAGGATAAGTTGTTTGTTCTAAATTCATTGCATGAGTTACATGCTAGTGAGGACTATTGTGGTGGTTTTAACTTTGATAAAACGCATCATTATATGTGTTGGTTACATATGACAAGGTATGATAAGTGGTGTAGTGAAAGGTGCATTGCCTGTAGGGAGAGGGCACCTGAGCTAGATTCTTATATCGTGCATGAACTACGTTTTATTCCTAGTGAGCTATGGTCGTACATG
Source organism: Primulina huaijiensis (assembly GCF_012295235.1). Taxonomy (NCBI): domain Eukaryota; kingdom Viridiplantae; phylum Streptophyta; class Magnoliopsida; order Lamiales; family Gesneriaceae; genus Primulina; species Primulina huaijiensis. The sequence continues at coordinate 6,695,347 of NC_133311.1, forward strand.
TGTATGAAATTTGTTGTGGTGTTGACCAGGTCTAAGAAGGGGAGAAATATGATCTTTGTGATACTTAATGCTATATTATTGTCCTTATTTGGTGTTACATGTTATCTATCGTCCGGAGTACTAGGGGAATACATAGACAGGGCAACCGTTAAGTTGGGATTTCCAGTGCTGATGGTGATGCGAACACGGATGTGCACGTCCCAAGGAAAGCATGGGATCCCTTAGAGTTACCAGCGGGACCAATCACGAGGGGACGGATGAAGAAGTTTAAAGAGGCGTTACATGGGCTTATGAGCAAGGAAGAAGGACTTACAAGCAAGGTGCAAAGTGCTGAAGGGTTCCAGATGCATGGAAATAAGTTTGGGAGCCAAAGGAACGTTATTCAAATGCTAAATCAAGAGGAGTCCAGATACCACGGCGCCCGAGCGGCCAAACCTTACCGCCCGAGCGCCAAACATACTGTCCAGGACGTGAACTCCAGAAGCAGCGGCGCCCGAGCGATAAAATATTACCGCCCAAGCGCGACTTGTCCAGAAGACTCCGCGCCCGAGCGGTTGAATCTCGCGCTCAAGCGCGCCTTGTTCCGAGAAACATTATCTTTTCCTATTTTAGAGTTTTAATTAGTTAGGTAACTAGATTTATCATATCTTTTGATTTGTAGTCAATATATGGACGAAAAAATTGAACACTTTTTAGATTATCATTGATATTTTATAAAAGTTTTTGAGTTTTCTCTCGACTTTTTCAAAGCTTTAGCTTTGTAAACAAAAATCAAACTTATCAAAGTTTTAACTTTGTGACGTTTGTCAATCGTGCTTGTGCGGATTGTCTTAGACTTGTTCTTTGAAGGTTCGTCATAATTTTCGATTGTTTATTTCGTGATTATTTGTTGCTAAACTCTTCATAGTTTGGAGGTGAAAATCACAACACACACACTTGATTCAAAAGATCGGGACAACAAGAATTCCTTGTTCGATATTAAATTGAGGGCACGATTCATATTTAATCGTGTTTGCTTTTATTCGTACGTGGATTCACATCATTTGGTATTAGAGCTTAGGCTCATTGAATTCAAGTAAGTTTATCCTTCAGATCTAATTATTCTTTAGTTCCGCTTTCAGATCTGATTTGTTCTATTATTCTTCGTCGTTCGTGAATCTGTGATACACGAAACTTCGTGTCTTATTTTTCTCTGAATTTTCGGAATTTTCAGAGCAGGAAAAAAAAAGTACCAAAAATCCGAAAATTTGCCAATATTTCTTTTTGATATTTTGTTCTATTCCTTTTTGTGAGACATATAGAAGTGTCTCACACAGTAAAAAAAAAAATATCTATCTTCAACTTGCTTGTCTACGCAGTCCACGTGAGTCGATCGCATTTGTTCACGAGTTTGAACTTGATTGTTTGATAGACGAATACAAAGCTTGAGCACCCTTTAGAGAGAGACATCAAATTCGAGTGGAAACATTTGAGTGTGAGTGTTATTTCTTTGGAGTGACTAGTGAGTATTTGTTGTGAGCAAACAAAATACGAGAGGAGAGACGAGTGAATTTCTTTGGAGTGATCGTGAGAATTTGGGTGAGGAATTTTTTTTTTCTACTAACGTTTTCTTGCAGGTACAAATCTGAAATTAAATGGAGAAGGAGGTAGGAGATAATTCGAACCCGGGGTTATCTAAGTTTCAAATGGAGGCGTTGTTTGGGCATTTTAGTAGGATGTTGAAGGTTGAGATGGAGCCATTACATGAGCGGTTGGATAGGCTTGAGGTTAGTACGAGTGAAAAAAAATCAAATCCTAAAAATATGGGTAGAGAAGAAGAAGAGGAAGAGTTTGATTTTGGAGGAGAAGAGGAGAGCCAAAATGATAATTGGGGTAGGAATGGAAGAGGTAGAGGAATTGGTAGAGGTAGAAGAGAAGCCGTTCGGGGTAGATATGATGGGAATAGGGAAGATGGTAATATGGGTAGTATTAAGATGAAAATCCCTTCGTTCCATGGGAAATCTGATCCGGAGGCATATTTAGAGTGGGAAAAGAGGGTAGAGTTTGTGTTTGAGTGTCACCACTATTCCGAACAAAAGAAGGTGAGGTTGGCGGTGGTTGAATTTTTAGACTATGCTCTCATTTGGTGGGATCAATTAGTGACCACTAGGAGGAGGTACAATGAGAGGCCCATAGAAACTTGGGATGAGATGAAGAGAGTGATGAGAAAAAGGTTTGTGCCCAACCACTACTATAGGGAGATGTTTAAGAGGCTACAAACTTTAAGGCAAGGGGTGAAGAGTGTTGAGGACTACTATAAGGAGATGGAAGTAGTCATGATTAGGGCTAATATTGAGGAAGATAATGAGGCGACGATGGCTCGTTTTCTTTGTGGTTTGAACAGGGAAATCCAAGATCAAGTTGAGCTTCGGCACTACTTGGATCTAGACGAAATGGTGCAAATGGCCATAAAAGTGGAGCAACAACTTAAAAGGCGTGGAGTTGGCCGCACCAATCAAACCGGAGGTTCATCATCTTCATGGCGATCAAATGTGGTGAAGCGTGAGGAGAATAAGGTGGTGAGCAAGCCCAAATTTGAGACCAAACAAGAGGCACCTAAGCAAGGAGTGCAAGGTAAATCTGAAACTCCTTCTAATCGATCTAGAGATACTAAATGTTTTAGGTGTCAAGGGTTGGGTCATATTTCTAGTGAATGTCCTAATAAGAGGGTGATGATTTTGAATGACTATGGTGAGTATGAATCTCATAGTGAGGGTGATGATGATGATGAGATGCCTGCATTAGAGGATCCTGACGAGGGGTATGAGGCGGTTATAGGTGAGGCACTAGTGACTAGGCGTATCATGAGTGCCCAAGTCAAGGAGGAGGAGACTAACCAAAGAGAGAACTTGTTCCACACTAGGTGTTTTGTGAATCAAAAGGTTTGCAATTTAATCATAGATGGGGGGAGTTGTACTAATGTGGCTAGTGTTGAGATGGTGGAAAAATTGAGCTTGCCTACACTAAAGCACCCTCAACCATATAGACTTCAATGGTTGAATGATTGTGCGGAGGTGAAGGTGACAAAACAGGTGTTGGTGTCTTTTTCGATTGGGAAGTACATTGATGAGGTTTTATGTGATGTAGTGCCAATGCATGCTTGTCATATCTTGTTGGGTAGGCCTTGGCAATACGATAGGAAGGTGACTCATGATGGTTTCAAGAATAGGTATTCCTTTATGTTAAAAAAGGATTCCATTGTATTACTTCCCTTGTCCCCAAAACAAATATTTGAGGATCAATTAAAGAAAAGAAAAAGAGATGAGGCCGAAAAATTGAGTGTTCAAAAAAGTGAGATGGCCTTAGAAAAAGAAAGAGATATGGTCGAAAGAAAGAGTGAACAAAAAGGTGAGATGACCATAGAAAAGAAAAAAGAGAGAGAAAAAGAGGCCAAAGAAAAAGAAAAAGAAAAGAAAAATAATTTGAAGGCCCAAAAGAGTGAAAAGAGCGAGGTTGAGAGTTGTTTATTCTTGCATAAACCATTTCCTGTACATTTGTACAAAGTGGTTTATCCATATTGTGAAGATATAGCCGGTTCAATCCCGAGCGGTGTTAATTCTTCTTTGCAGGATTCTCGTAGTGTCATGATGAGGAGGCGAGCAAAAGTTGACGGTGTGAGAATGCAATGGGACGACACATATGAAGTTAAGAGCAATCACCATGAGGTAAGGGTAGTTACCACTACAACGACTGAGAGGTATGATTTGCGTCCTTACCTTAATTTTGTGTTGTTTTGCTTTCAAAAAGTTGTAGAGAGAGTTACGAATTTGATGGTTAAGGGACTGTGTGTCAATTCATCCTTATTCTTTGATTGTTATGGATTTGAGACTATTGATGAAATGCATGTACCTATTATGAACTTTGATTTTCCACGAGTTATTAAGTTAGTGGTATTTGTTTGCTACAAGAGTTCACGTGCATTAGACTTAAATTCTTGTGATGAGTTAAATGATTGCGTGCATAGTACATTTAGTGTGTCCTACTTGCATGGTTATTATTTTACTTGTGGTGGTTTTATGTTTGATAACGTGCATGATTATATATGTTGGTTGCATATGAAGAGGCATAGTGAGTGGGATTTTGAAACATGCATTGCTTATAAGAAATTGCCATGTCGGCTAGATTTTTATATCGTGTATGAACTGCGTCTTATTCCTAGTGAGCTAATGTCGTACATGTGTATGGGATTTGTTGTCTTGCTAACTAGGGCTAAGAAGGGGAGAAATCTGATTTTTGTGATACTTAATGATATCCTATTGTTATTATTTGGTGTCATGTGTTATTTATCGTCCGTAGTAATAGGTGAATACATAGAAAGGGCAACCGTGGAGCTGAGATTTCAAGTGCGGTTGGAGCGAACCGATGATAGCACCTACAAACTTGAGTTTAAAGGTAAGCATGTTAGTCATATAATCATTGTTATTACTAACTTGTTTAATTTGTGTGTAGGTAGCAAAGATTTGAGGACAAATCCTTTTCAAGAAGGGGAGGATGATGCGATCATGGTAGGCCCGATGAAGGCGTGGAAAGCATGGGACCCTTTAGAGTTGCCGGATGGACCAATCACGAGAGGACGTCTGAAGAGGTTCAAAGAAGCATTGAATGGGCTTATGAGCAAAGAAGGCGGATTTACAAGTGAGATACAGAGTGATGAAAGGTTCGTGATGCATGGGGATCATGTGGACATTATTCAAGCATCCATGCAAAACGGAGCGCAAATCTGGACAGAAGATCTCGCGCACATGCGCGAAGACAGGGCGCGCATATGCGCGAGCTCGCGCACATGCGCCGCGAAGGGGCGCGCATATGCGCGAGAAGTACTGGACACCGAAGACTTTAACAGTGGGCTTCGCGCATACGCGCCAGATTAGGGCGCGCATATGCGCGACATAGGCAGAGACTTGCGCACATATGCGCGAGTCGGGGCGCGCATATGCGCGCGGCGCATATTTTTTTTCCTAAGTTAGTGTTTTAATTATTTTGGCAACTAGATTTCATATCTTGATTATGTAAACATATTGGACGAATTTTGGGACATTATTCAAATCATTATTCATTGAATATCAAAAACTTTTGAGAACATTTCTCTCAACTTTCAAGGCTTTTGCTTTGTAAACAAAAAAAATCAAACTTATCAAAGTTTTTAACTTTGTGGCGTTTGTCGATCGTCTTGTGCGGATTGTCATTGACTGGTTCTTTGAAGGTTCGTTCTAAATTTGAATTGTTTTCATCGTGATTCTTTTTTACTAAACCTCGTAGTTTAGGGATGAAAATCACACCATACTTGATTCAAAAGATCGGGACACAACAACGAATTCCTTGTTCGTTTTTAAATTGAGGGCGCGATTCAATTTTAATAGTGTTTGCTTTTTATTCGTACTTGGATTCATATCAATTATTCTTCGTCGTTCGTGAATCTGTGATACACGAAAATTCGTGTTTTATTTTTCTCTGAATTTTCGGAATTTTCAGAGCAGGAAAAAAAAAAAGATTACCAAAATTCCGAAAATTTGCCAATATTTCTTTTTGATATTTTGTTCTATCCCTTTTTGTGAGACATATAGAAGTGTTTTACACAGTCAAAAAAAAAATATCTATCTTCAACTTGCTTGTCTACGCAGTCCACGTGAGTCGATCGCATTTGTTCACGAGTTTGAACTTGATTGTTTGATAGACGAATACAAAGCTTGAGCACCCTTTAGAGAGAGACATCAAATTCGAGTGGAAACATTTGAGTGTGAGTGCTATTTCTTTGGAGTGACTAGTGAGTATTTGTTGTGAGCAAACAAAATACGAGAGGAGAGACGAGTGAATTTCTTTGGAGTGATCGTGAGAATTTGGGTGAGAAATATTTTTTTTTTCTACTAACGTTTTCTTGCAGGTACAAATCTGAAATTAAATGGAGAAGGAGGTAGGAGATAATTCAAACCCGGGGTTATCTAAGTTTCAAATGGAGGCGTTGTTTGGGCATTTTAGTAGGATGTTGAAGGTTGAGATGGAGCCATTACATGAGCGGTTGGATAGGCTTGAGGTTAGTACGAGTGAAAAAAAATCAAATCCTAAAAATATGGGTAGAGAAGAAGAAGAGGAAGAGTTTGATTTTGGAGGAGAAGAGGAGAGCCAAAATGATAATTGGGGTAGGAATGGAAGAGGTAGAGGAATTGGTAGAGGTAGAAGAGAAGCCGTTCGGGGTAGATATGATGGGAATAGGGAAGATGGTAATATGGGTAGTATTAAGATGAAAATCCCTTCGTTCGATGGGAAGTCTGATCCGGAGGCATATTTAGAGTGGGAAAAGAGGGTAGAGTTTGTGTTTGAGTGTCACCACTATTCCGAACAAAAGAAGGTGAGGTTGGCGGTGGTTGAATTTTTCGACTATGCTCTCATTTGGTGGGATCAATTAGTGACCACTAGGAGGAGGTACAATGAAAGGCCCATAGAAACTTGGGATGTGATGAAGAGAGTGATGAGAAAAAGGTTTGTGCCTAACCACTACTATAGGGAGATGTTTAAGAGGCTACAAACTTTAAGGCAAGGGGTGAAGAGTGTTGAGGACTACTATAAGGAGATGAAAGTAGTCATAATTAGGGCTAATATTGAGGAAGATAATGAGGTGACGATGGCTCGTTTTCTTTGTGGTTTGAACAGGGAAATCCAAGATCAAGTTGAGCTACGGCACTACTTGGATCTAGACGAAATGGTGCAAATGGCCATAAAAGTGGAGCAACAACTTAAAAGGCGTGGAGTTGGCAGCACCAATCAAACCGGAGGTTCATCATCTTCATGGCAATCAAATGTGGTGAAGCGTGAGGAGAATAAGGTGGTGAGCAAGCCCAAATTTGAGACCAAACAAGAGGCACCTAAACAAGGAGTGCAAGGTAAATCTGAAACTTCTTCTAATCGATCTAGAGATACTAAATGTTTTAGGTGTCAAGGGTTGGGTCATATTACTAGTGAATGTCCTAATAAGAGGGTGATGATTTTGAATGACTATTGTGAGTATGAATCTCATAGTGAGGGTGATGATGATGATGAGATGCCTGCATTAGAGATCTTGACGAGGGTTATGAGGCGGTTGTTGGAGAAGCACTAGTGACTAGGCGTATCATGAGTGCCCAAGTCAAGGAGGAGGAGACGAACCAAAGAGAGAACTTGTTCCACACTAGGTGTTTTGTGAATCAAAAGGTTTTGCAATTTAATCATAGATGGGGGGAGTTGTACTAATGTGGCTAGTGTTGAGATGGTGGAAAAATTGAGCTTGCCTACACTAAAGCACCCTCAACCTTATAGACTTCAATGGTTGAATGATTGTGCGGAGGTGAAGGTGACAAAACAGGTGTTAATGTCTTTTTATATTGGGAAGTATGTGGATGAGGTCTTGTGTGATGTGGTACCTATGCATGCTTGTCATATCTTGTTGGCTAGACCTTGGCAATATGATAGGCGAGTGACACATGATGGGTTCAAGAACAAGTATTCATTTGTGTTGAAAAAGGAGTCCATTGTTTTACTTCATTTGTCCCCAAAGCAAGTGTTGGAGGACCAATTGAAAAAAAAAGAGGAGGGATGAGGCCGAAAAAAAGAGTGAATTAAAAAGTGAGATGGCCTTTGAAGATAAAAATGAAATGGCTGAAAAAAAGAGTGACAAAAAAAGTGAGATAGCCATACAAAAGAAAAAAGAGAGGAAAGGGAAAAGAAAATGAGAGGAAAGAGACCAAAAAGAAAACATACATGGCCCAAAAAAGTGAGTTGAAGCAATTGATGCACACACATGAACCACTTGTGTTGATTCTTTATAAAGAGATCCTCTTTAACACAAGTGATATAGCCGGGTCCCTTCCGAGCATTGTTGTTTCACTTTTGCAGGAATTTGATGATATATTTCCGGAGGAGCTACCTCAAGGGCTACCACCATTGAGGGGGATTGAGCACCAAATTGATTTGGTGCCCGGGAGTGCATTACCAAATCGTCCGGCTTATAGGAGCAATCCGGAGGAGGCTAAGGAGCTTCAACGACAGGTAAGTGAGTTGTTAGATATGGGTTTTGTGCGTGAGTCCATGTCCCCTTGTGCTGTGCCTGTTTTGTTAGTTCCTAAGAAAGATGGTTCATGGCGTATGTGTGTGGATTGTAGGGCAATCAATAACATCACCATTAAGTATAGGCATCCCATACCTAGACTAGATGATATGTTAGATGAATTGCATGGTGCTTGTATCTTTAGCAAAATTGATTTGAAAAGTGGTTATCACCAAATTAGGATGAGGGAAGGTGATGAGTGGAAAACTGCTTTTAAAACCAAGTACGGGTTGTATGAGTGGATGGTGATGCCATTTGGCTTAACTAACGCTCCTAGCACCTTTATGAGGTTAATGAACCATGTCTTGCGTGCATACATAGGAAAATTTGTTGTTGTTTACTTTGATGATATCCTAGTATATAGCAAAGACTTGGATGAGCATGTTGATCACTTGAAACTTGTGCTAATCACACTAAGGGCTGAAAATCTATATGCTAACCTAAAGAAATGTGATTTTTGTACAAGCAAACTTGTCTTCCTTGGTTTTGTGGTAAGCTCACAGGGGATACAAGTGGATGAGGACAAGGTAAGTGCTATTCGAGATTGGCCATCGCCTACTACTGTTGGTCAAGTCCGAAGTTTTCATGGACTTGCAAGCTTCTATAGGAGGTTTGTAAAGGATTTTAGCACATTGGCAGCACCCATGACAGCGGTGATCAAGAAGAACGTTCCATTCCATTGGGGCGAGGAGCAAGAGAAGTCTTTTAATACTATTAAGCAAAAATTAATTAATGCTCCTTTACTTGTTTTGCCTGACTTTGCTAATACGTTTGAAATTGAATGTGATGCTTCAGGTGTAGGTATCGGCGGAGTTTTGATGCAAGGAGGACGGCCCGTGGCGTACTTTAGTGAGAAGCTCAATGGAGCAGCGCTGAACTATCCCACGTATGATAAGGAGTTCTACGCACTTGTGAGGACTCTAGAGACGTGGCAGCACTACTTAAGGCCTAAGGAGTTTGTGATTCATACGGATCATGAGTCTCTAAAGCACCTTAAGGGACAACAGAAGTTGAACAAAAGACATGCCAAGTGGGTGGCGTTCATTGAAACATTCCCCTACATCATCAAGTACAAACAAGGTAAGGAAAATGTAGTGGCCGACGCACTATCACGAAGGTACGTACTTTTCTCTACTTTGGAGTCTAAAATTTTGGGGTTTGAGCATGTCAAGGAGTTGTATGTGCTAGATGACGATTTTAAGAATGTGTTTGAAACTTGTATGCATGGTCCACATGATAAATTCTATTTGCATAATGGTTTCTTGTTTAGAGAAGATAGGTTGTGCATCCCTAGATCATCCGTTCGTGAATTACTTGTTAGGGAGGCACATGGGGGTGGTTTGATGGGACACTTTGGTGTGGCAAAAACTTTAAGTGCATTGCATGAACATTTCTATTGGCCACACATGAAGCGTGATGTTGAGCGTGTTTGTGATAAGTGCATAACTTGTAGACAAGCTAAGTCTAGGACACAACCACATGGATTGTATACACCACTTCCTGTTCCTAGTGAGCCTTGGGTTGACATTTCTATGGACTTTGTTTTGGGGTTGCCTAGGACTAAGAAGGGGAGGGATTCAATATTTGTTGTTGTTGATAGATTCTCTAAGATGGCACATTTCATTGCTTGTCACAAAACTGATGATGCGTCTCACATTGCGGATTTGTTCTTTAGAGAAGTCGTTAGGTTGCATGGCATGCCTAGGACTATTGTTTCTGACCGTGATGTTAAATTCTTGAGTTACTTTTGGAAGACTTTATGGGCTAAACTTGGCACAAAATTGTTGTTTTCTACTACTTGTCATCCTCAAACGGATGGGCAAACTGAAGTTGTCAATAGGACATTAGGAACACTTTTGCGTGCTATTCTTAAAAAGAACTTGAAGAATTGGGAAAATTGTTTGCCATTTGTTGAGTTTGCTTATAATCGTTGCGTGCATTTTACTACGAACTATTCGCCATTTGAAATTGTTTATGGTTTTAACCCTTTGACTCCGTTAGATTTGATGTCTTTACCTGTGAGTGAAAGGTTAAACATGGATGGGAAAAAGAAGGCGGAATTTGTTAGGAGTTTGCATGAGAAGGTCAAAGCTAATATTGAAAAGAAGAATGAACGATACACCAAGCAAGCCAACAAGGGAAAGAAGAAGGTGATATTTGAGAAAGGTGATTGGGTGTGGCTACACTTGAGGAAGGAAAGGTTCCCCGAGAAGAGACGTTCTAAACTATTACCTAGGGGTGATGGACCATTTCAAGTACTTGAAAGGATCAATGACAATGCCTACAAACTCGATCTACCAGGTGAGTATAACGTGAGTTCTACTTTCAATGTTAGTGACTTGTCGTTGTTTGATGTAGGTGACGAGCTGGATTTGAGGACAAATCCTTTTCAAGAAGGGGAGGATGATGCGAACACGGATGTGCACGTCCCAAGGAAAGCATGGGATCCCTTAGAGTTACCAGCGGGACCAATCACGAGAGGACGGCTGAAGAAGTTTAAAGAGGCGTTAAATGGGCTTATGAGCAAGGAAGAAGGACTTACAAGCAAGGTGCAAAGTGCTGAAGGGTTCGAGATGCATGGAAATAAGTTTGGGAGCCAAATGAACGTTATTCAAGTGCTAAATCAAGAGGAGTCCAGATACCACGGCGCCCGAGCGGCCAAATCTTACCGCCCGAGCGCCAAACATACTGTCCAGGACGTGAACTCCAGAAGCAGCGGCGCCCGAGCGGTAAAATATTACCGCCCGAGCGCGACCTGTCCAGAAGACTCCGCGCCCGAGCGGTTGAATCTCGCGCTCGAGCGCGCCTTGTTCCGAGAAACATTATCTTTTCCTATTTTAGAGTTTTAATTAGTTAGGTAACTAGATTTATCATATCTTTTGATTTGTAGTCAATATATGGACGAAAAAATTGAACACTTTTTAGATTATCATTGATATTTTATAAAAGTTTTTGAGTTTTCTCTCGACTTTTTCAAAGCTTTAGCTTTGTAAACAAAAATCAAACTTATCAAAGTTTTAACTTTGTGGCGTTTGTCAATCGTGCTTGTGCGGATTGTCTTAGACTTGTTCTTTGAAGGTTCGTCATAATTTTCGATTGTTTATTTCGTGATTATTTGTTGCTAAACTCTTCATAGTTCGGAGGTGAAAATCACAACACACACACTTGATTCAAAAGATCGGGACAACACGAATTCCTTGTTCGATATTAAATTGAGGGCATGATTCATATTTAATCGTGTTTGCTTTTATTCGTACGTGGATTCACATAAGATGGAGCGAGCAAATGATAGCGCCTACAAACTTGAGCTTAAAGGTAAGTATGTTGATAATATCATCCGTGTTATTACTAACTTGCTTCGTTTTTGTGTAGGAGGACAAGATTTGAGGACAAATCTTTTTGAAGAAGGGGAGTATGATATGAATCTGGCCGGGCATGGCGTTCAAATGATTGGAAGGATCGTTGTGCGAGTGTTAGACGAAGTGGGAAACAGAAGCCTCCGCGCCCGAGCGCTCAAATTCTACCGCCCGAGCGCCAAAGTCAATGTCCAGAACGTGAACTCCAGAAGCATCGGCGCACGAGCGGTAACATTTTACCGCCTGAGCGCGACCTGTCCAGAAGAGCTCGTGCTCGAGCGGTAGAAACCAGTGCCCAAGCGCCGCCCAATCGCGAGAAAATCTTTAGTTTTCTATTTTTGAGTCCTAATTGTTTTGGTAATTATATTTTTCATATCTTCTTGATTTTGTAACAATATATGGACGAAAATCCATCATTGTAAACATTGAATTATTGAGTTTATAAAACTTTTCTTTGAGAATTCTCTCAAAATCAAGCTTAAGTTTCGTTATAATTTTTGCGTCGTATCAAATCAAACTTATCAAAAGATTTATCTTTTGTGGCGTTTGTCAATCGAATATCATGAGGGTTGCCAAGGACGGGTTCTTTGGAGGTTCTCTTGAACGCGATTGTTCCTATCGTTGATTAATTGTTGCTAGGCTGCGTGATCTAGAGGCGATTATCACACATATCAATTACTTGTTTCAAAGATCGGGACAAATCAAAGATCTCGTGGGCGGGATCGTATCAGAATATCACCTGGAATGTCTTTAAAACTGAATTTTATCAGAGATTTTTCCCAGTATCGTACAGGAAAGACAAGTGTGCCGAGTTTGCGAATTTGAGACAGGGCCAGTTGAATATTGAAGAATATGTGGCCAAGTTCTCTACCTTGTTGAGGTTTGCCCCTTATGTTGCTGAAAATGACGAGGCCGTTGCCGATCAGTTCATCAATGGGCTGAATCCTTAGATATTTACATTGGTGAACACAGGGCGACCGAATAACTTTTTTGATGCCCTGAACAGAGCAAAAGGAGCTGAAGCTGGTCTGATGAGACAGAAAGGAGCTTCGTATGTTCCTACAGCACCGAGACCACAGCAACCACCTCCCAGATTTGAGAGTGGCAGCAGCAGTGGTGGGAAGAAGGATTATCTAAAAGCCAGAGAAAAACAGTTTAAGAAGTCTGGCAGCAGTTCTTCTAGGTCCAGTGGTTCACGACAGAGCCAGAGTTATACCGGAGTTTACTGCAGAACTTGCGGAGGGAGACATCCTACTGAGCAGTGCCAAGGAGTGATTGGTAGTTGCCGTATCTGCAGACAGCAGGGACACTTTGCCAGAGTTTGTCCACAGAGAGATTCCCAAGGATTCCAGGGAGCAGAATCAGTTGGATCAGTGGCTCAGACTGATAGACGATCATCAGCTGTACATTCTTTTCAGCCACGACCATCCACTCAGTCACAGCAGAGGCCAGGAGGAAGCCAGAAAGTTAGCCAGCCTCCTAGACAGCAGGCCAGAGTATTTGCTTTGACAGAGGAGCAGGCTCAGGAAGCACCAAACGATGTTGTTGCAGGTAACTGTTCTTTATTTTGTTATCCTGCTTACGTATTGATAGATACAGGTGCTTCTCATACATTTATATCTGAGAGATTTGCATTGAGTCATGCATTACCTGTTGAGTCCTTATTTACTGTAGTGTCTGTTTCTTCTCTGTTGGGGAAAGGTTTGATATCCGTGAATTCGATTAAACATTGTACACTGCAGTATGAAGGGCATGAGATTGAGTTAGATTGTTTTGTGCTTGGGTTGTCTGATTTTTACTGTATTATCGGTATTGATATGTTGACCAAGTACAGAGCTACCGTTGATTGTTTCCACAAGATTGTGAGATTCAGACCTGACATGGCTGACGAGTGGAAATTTTACGGTAAGGGTTCTAGATCTAGAATTCCTTTGATATCTGTTATGTCTATGACTCGATTGTTACAGAAAGGAGCAGAGGGGTTCCTTGTCTATTCAGTTGATTTACTGAAATCGAGTCCATCATTGGCGAACGTGCCAGTGGTGTGTGAATTTGTTGATGTCTTCCCAGATGAGACTCCGGGATTGCCTCCGATTCGAGATATAGATTTTAGCATTGACTTGGTACCAGGTACAGTTCCGATTTCTAGAGCTCCGTACAGAATGTCACCAAGTAAATTGAAAGAATTGAAAGATCAGTTGGAAGATTTACTGGCCAAGGGATACATCAGACCAAGTGTTTCTCCTTGGGGTGCTCCGGTGTTATTTGTGAGGAAGAAAGATGGGTCAATGAGACTTTGCATTGACTATCGGCAACTGAACAAAGCTACGGTAAAGAATAAATATCATTTGCCTCGTATTGATGATTTATTTGATCAGTTGCAGGGTTCTTCTATTTATTCCAAGATCGATCTGAGATCTGGAAACCATCAGTTGAGAGTCAGAGATTCTGATATCTCGAAGATAGCGTTCAGAACCAGGTATGGACATTATGAGTTTATTGTCATGCCGTTTGGTTCGACGAATGCTCCAGCTGTTTTTATGGGTCTGATGAACCGTGTGTTTCAGAAGTATCTCGATGATTTCGTGATTATTTTTATCGATGATATTTTGATTTATTCGAAGAATATGATTGATCATGCTGAGTATCTGAGAATTGTGTTGAGAACATTGAGAACTGAGAAATTGTATGCAAAACTGTCGAAATGTGAATTCTGGTTGAGACAGGTTGTATTTCTGGGTCACATCATATCCGGAGATGGTATTTCTGTTGATCCTAGCAAGGTTGAGGCTGTGATCAGTTGGCCGAGACCGACATCAGTACCAGAGATTCGCAGTTTTATGGGTTTGGCAGGGTATTACCGACGATTCATTAAAGATTTCTCCAGTATTGCTAAACCGATTACGCAATTGACTCAGAAGAACGCTCCATTTGTATGGTCTGAAGACTGTGAGTCCAGTTTTCTTGAGTTGAAGAAAAGATTGACCAGTGCTCCGATCTTGACTATTCCATCAGGCACTGGTGATTTTGTCGTTTATTGTGATGCTTCTCACAGAAGATTGAGATGTGTTTTGATGCAACGGGGACATGTGATTGCTTATGCTTCGAGACAGTTGAAGCCACATGAGACTCGTTACCCAATTCATGATCTTGAATTGGCGGCCATTGTATTTGCTTTGAAGATATGGCGACACTACCTCTACGGTGATAAGTTTGAGATTTATTCCGATCACAAGAGTTTAAAATATTTGTTTTCACAGTCAGAATTGAATATGAGACAGAGAAGATGGCTTGATTTGCTGAAAGACTTTGATTGTGAAATCAAATATTATCCGAGAAAGTCGAATGCAGCAGCTCATGCACTGAGTCGAAAGGTATGTTCTTTATCCTTATCGACGATTGGTGTTTCCAATTTGATAGAAGATTGCTTTTTGTTTGGATTGATATTTGAGACAGATCATAGACCATTGAGATTATATGCTGTTCAAGTCGAACCAGAGCTGATTTTGAGAATTAAAGCGGCTCAGAAAGTTGATCAGAATGTGCAGAATTCTATATCGATGGTCAGAGCAGGGCATCGATCAGAATATCAGGTACGTGGCAATGTACTGTATGTGAATAATCGATTGGTTGTGCCAGATGTTTCAGAGTTGAGACAGCAGATATTGTCAGAAGCGCATAGCAGTCGATTTAGTTTTCATCCTGGTGGCAGAAAGATGTATAATGACTTGAAAAGACAGTTCTGGTGGAAACAAATGAAAGCTGATTGCAGAGTTTGTATCCAGATGTCTGAATTGCCAACAGGTAAAAGCTGAAAGAAAGAAACCCGGAGGATTGTTACAGAGTTTGTCTATTCCTGAATGGAAATGGGATCACATTTCCATGGATTTTGTGACAAAGCTACCACGTTCCTCCAGAGGTTGTAATGCGATTTGGGTCGTGATTGACAGACTGACCAAATCCGCATGTTTTATTCCATACAAGATGACGTATCGACATGACCAAATTGCTGAGATCTATGTCAGAGAAGTGGTTAGATTGCACGGAGTGCCGAAGTCGATCGTATTAGACCGTGATCCTCGGTTTACTTCGCACTTTTGGCAGAGTTTACAGCAGGCTCTTGGTGCAAAGTTGCATCTGAGTACCGCATATTATCCACAGACCGACGGACAGTCAGAGCGGACTATTCAGACACTAGAGAATATGCTGAGAGCTGTAGTGCTTGACTTTAGCACTAGTTGGCAAGATTCATTGCCACTTTGTGAGTTTTCGTACAACAACAGCTATCAGACGAGTATTGAGATGGCACCGTTTGAAGCATTGTACGTAAAAAAGTGCAGATCCCCTCTGTATTGGGATGATATCTCTGAGGTACCTGAGATTGGACCTGATATGATCAGAGATATGACTGAAAAAGTGAAGCTGATTCAGAAGAGAATTGTAATATCCAAGCCTGGTGAACAGTACGATTTAAGATTTTTTATGCTTATGAACTATTTGGTTAAGTTTATGTATAGTTTCCATTTTCTTTCTTTTATTTCTTAGATTCAAGCTTCTTGTTGGATTATTGAAGAGAGAACAAGGTTATTTTGAGTTTAAGGAGCTAAGGTAAGCTTGTGGCTTTGAATATTTCTTGGTTTATGGGGTTGGGAGAAGTCTTGGATATTTAGAGTGTGTTAGCTTTATGAAGTTTATGGTATGGGTTTATGATTTATGAGATGTTGATGGTGAAGTTTATGGTTTATTGTTGTAGGTTGTGTACCAAGAGAGTAGATTCAAGGTTCCAAGTGTTGTAAGTGGAATTCATTTCCTTGTGCTCACATGATAATATATGTATTGTGTTTCATTGATTTTAACATGTTATTCCCTTTCATTTGATTCATGCTATGTATTAATACACTTTGTTGTATATTAGAGGCATTTTTGTCTCAATTATGAAAAAGGGAATACAAAAGAAAATAGAGTCTTCAAAGTATTTGTTTTAATGCCAAAGAGAGAATTCAAATGTTTTATTGGATTGATAGATACATAGTCAGAGATTGCATGCAATTAGTTGATCAACGACCATAGGCTTATATACCTCAGAGTTAACAAACAAGTGCTAGTGCCTTTTTCTATATGGAAATATGTGGATGAGGTCTTGTGTGATGTGGTACCAATGCATGCTTTTCATATCTTGCTGGGTAGGCCGTGGCAATATGATAGGCGAGTGACACATGATGGGTACAAGAATAGGTATTCATTTGTATTGAAGAAGGAGTCCATTGTATTACTTCCCTTGTCCCCAAAACAAATATTTGAGGATCAATTAAAGAAAAGAAAAAGAGATGAGGCCGAAAAATTGAGTGTTAAAAAAGTGAGATGGCCTTAGAAAAAGAAAGAGATATGGTCGAAAGAAAGAGTGAACAAAAAGGTGAGATGACCATAGAAAAGAAAAAAGAGAGAGAAAAAGAGGCCAAAGAAAAAGAAAAAGAAAAGAAAAATAATTTGAAGGCCCAAAAGAGTGAAAAGAGCGAGGTTGAGAGTTGTTTATTCTTGCATAAACCATTTCCTGTACATTTGTACAAAGTGGTTTATTCATATTGTGAAGATATAGCCGGTTCAATCCCGAGCGGTGTTAATTCTTCTTTGCAGGATTCTCGTAGTGTCATGATGAGGAGGCGAGCAAAAGTTGACGGTGTGAGAATGCAATGGGACGACACATATGAAGTTAAGAGCAATCACCATGAGGTAAGGGTAGTTACCACTACAACGACTGAGAGGTATGATTTGCGTCCTTACCTTAATTTTGTGTTGTTTTGCTTTCAAAAAGTTGTAGAGAGAGTTACGAATTTGATGGTTAAGGGACTGTGTGTCAATTCATCCTTATTCTTTGATTGTTATGGATTTGAGACTATTGATGAAATGCATGTACCTATTATGAACTTTGATTTTCCACGAGTTATTAAGTTAGTGGTATTTGTTTGCTACAAGAGTTCACGTGCATTAGACTTAAATTCTTGTGATGAGTTAAATGATTGCGTGCATAGTACATTTAGTGTGTCCTACTTGCATGGTTATTATTTTACTTGTGGTGGTTTTATGTTTGATAACGTGCATGATTATATATGTTGGTTGCATATGAAGAGGCATAGTGAGTGGGATTTTGAAACATGCATTGCTTATAAGAGATTGCCATGTCGGCTAGATTTTTATATCGTGTATGAACTGCGTCTTATTCCTAGTGAGCTAATGTCGTACATGTGTATGGGATTTGTTGTCTTGCTAACTAGGGCTAAGAAGGGGAGAAATCTGATTTTTGTGATACTTAATGATATCCTATTGTTATTATTTGGTGTAATGTGTTATTTATCGTCCGTAGTAATAGGTGAATACATAGAAAGGGCAACCGTGGAGCTGAGATTTCAAGTGCGGTTGGAGCGAACCGATGATAGCACCTACAAACTTGAGTTTAAAGGTAAGCATGTTAGTCATATAATCATTGTTATTACTAACTTGTTTAATTTGTGTGTAGGTAGCAGAGATTTGAGGACAAATCCTTTTCAAGAAGGGGAGGATGATGCGATCATGGTAGGCCCGATGAAGGCGTGGAAAGCATGGGACCCTTTAGAGTTGCCGGATGGACCAATCACGAGAGGACGTCTGAAGAGGTTCAAAGAAGCATTGAATGGGCTTATGAGCAAAGAAGGCGGATTTACAAGTGAGATACAGAGTGATGAAAGGTTCGTGATGCATGGGGATCATGTGGACATTATTCAAGCATCCATGCAAAACGGAGCGCAAATCTGGACAGAAGATCTCGCGCACATGCGCGAAGACAGGGCGCGCATATGCGCGAGCTCGCGCACATGCGCCAGGAAGGGGCGCGCATATGCGCGAGAAGTACAGGACACCGAAGACTTTAACAGTGGGCTTCGCGCATATGCGCCAGATTAGGGAGCGCATATGCGCGACATGGGCAGAGACTTGCGCGCATATGCGCGAGTCGGGGCGCGCATATGCGCGCGGCGCATATTTTTTTTTCTAAGTTAGTGTTTTAATTATTTTGGCAACTAGATTTCATATCTTGATTATGTAATCATATTGGACGAATTTTGGGACATTATTCAGATCATTATTCATTGAATATCAAAAACTTTTGAGAACTTTTCTCTCAACTTTCAAGGCTTTTGCTTTGTAAACAAAAAAAATCAAACTTATCAAAGTTTTTAACTTTGTGGCGTTTGTCGATCGTCTTCTGCGGATTGTCATTAACTGGTTCTTTGAAAGTTCGTTCTAAATTTCGATTGTTTTCATCGTGATTCTTTATTACTAAACCTCGTAGTTTAGGGGTGAAAATCACACCATACTTGATTCAAAAGATCGGGACACAACAACGAATTCCTTGTTCGTTTTTAAATTGAGGGCGCGCTTCAATTTCAATCGTGTTTGCTTTTTATTCGTACTTGGATTCATATCAATTATTCTTCTTCTTTCGTGAATCTGTGATACACGAAAATTCGTGTTTTATTTTTCTCTGAATTTTCGGAATTTTCAGAGCAGGAAAAAAAAAAAGATTACCAAAATTCAGAAAATTTGCCAATATTTCTTTTTGACATTTTGTTCTATCCCTTTTTGTGAGACATATAGAAGTGTTTTACACAGTCAAAAAAAAAATATCTATCTTCAACTTGCTTGTCTACGCAGTCCACGTGAGTCGATCGCATTTGTTCACGAGTTTGAACTTGATTGTTTGATAGATGAATACAAAGCTTGAGCACCCTTTAGAGAGAGACATCAAATTCGAGTGGAAACATTTGAGTGTGAGTGCTATTTCTTTGGAGTGACTAGTGAGTATTTGTTGTGGAGCAAACAAAATACGAGAGGAGAGACGAGTGAATTTCTTTGGAGTGATCGTGAGAATTTGGGTGAGAAATATCTTTTTTTTTCTACTAACGTTTCTTGCAGGTACAAATCTGAAATTAAATGGAGAAGGAGGTAGGAAGTAATTCAAACCCGGGGTTATCTAAGTTTCAAATGGAGGCGTTGTTTGGGCATTTTAGTAGGATGTTGAAGGTTGAGATGTAGCCGTTACATGAGCGGTTGGATAGGCTTGAGGTTAGTACGAGTGAAAAAAAATCAAATCCTAAAAATATGGGTAGAGGAGAAGAAGAGGAAGAGTTTGATTTTGGAGGAGAAGAGGAGAGCCAAAATGATAATTGGGGTAGGAATGGAAGAGGTAGAGGAATTGGTAGAGGTAAAAGAGAAGCCGTTCGGGGTAGATATGATGCGAATAGGGAAGATGGTAATATGGGTAGTATTAAGATGAAAATCCCTTCGTTCGATGGGAAGTCTGATCCGGAGGCATATTTAGAGTGGGAAAAGAGGGTAGAGTTTGTGTTTGAGTGTCACCACTATTCCGAACAAAAGAAGGTGAGGTTGGCGGTGGTTGAATTTTTCGACTATGCTCTCATTTGGTGGGATCAATTAGTGACCACTAGGAGGAGGTACAATGAGAGGCCCATAGAAACTTGGGATGAGATGAAGAGAGTGATGAGAAAAAGGTTTGTGCCCAACCACTACTATAGGGAGATGTTTAAGAGGCTACAAACTTTAAGGCAAGGGGTGAAGAGTGTTGAGGACTACTATAAGGAGATGGAAGTAGTCATGATTAGGGCTAATATTGAGGAAGATAATGAGGCGACGATGGCTCGTTTTCTTTGTGGTTTGAACAGGGAAATCCAAGATCAAGTTGAGCTTCGGCACTACTTGGATCTAGACGAAATGGTGCAAATGGCCATAAAAGTGGAGCAACAACTCAAAAGGCGTGGAGTTGGCCGCACCAATCAAACCGGAGGTTCATCATCTTCATGGCGATCAAATGTGGTGAAGCGTGAGGAGAATAAGGTGGTGAGCAAGCCCAAATTTGAGACCAAACAAGAGGCACCTAAGCAAGGAGTGCAAGGTAAATCTGAAACTCCTTCTAATCGATCTAGAGATACTAAATGTTTTAGGTGTCAAGGGTTGGGTCATATTTCTAGTGAATGTCCTAATAAGAGGGTGATGATCTTGAATGACTATGGTGAGTATGAATCTCATAGTGAGGGTGATGATGATGATGAGATGCCTGCATTAGAGGATCCTGACGAGGGTTATGAGGCGGTTGTTGGAGAAGCACTAGTGACTAGGCGTATCATGAGTGCCCAAGTCAAGGAGGAGGAGACTAACCAAAGGGAAAACTTATTCCATACTAGATGTTTTGTAAATCAAAAGGTTTGCAATTTAATCATAGATGGGGGGAGTTGTACTAATGTGGCTAGTTGTGAGATGGTAGAGAAATTGGGTTTACCTACATTAAAGCACCCTCAACCATATAGGCTTCAATGGTTGAATGATTGTGCGGAAGTGAAGGTGACAAAACAAGTGCTAGTGCCTTTTTCTATTGGGAAGTATGTGGATGAGGTCTTGTGTGATGTGGTACCTATGCATGCTTGCCATATCTTGTTGGGTAGACCTTGGCAATATGATAGGCGAGTGACACATGATGGGTTCAAGAACAAGTACTCATTTGTGTTGAAAAAGGAGTCCATTGTTTTACTTCCTTTGTCCCCAAAGCAAGTGTTGGAGGACCAATTGAAAAAAAAGAGGAGAGATGAGGCCGAAAAAAAGAGTGAATTAAAAAGTGAGATGGCCTTTGAAGATAAAAATGAAATGGCTGAAAAAAAGAGTGACAAAAAAAGTGAGATAGCCATACAAAAGAAAAAGGAGAGGAAAGAAAATGAGGGAAAAGAAAATGAGAGGAAAGAGGCCAAAAAGAAAACATACATGGCCCAAAAAAGTGAGTTGAAGCAATTGATGCACACACGTGAACCACTTGTGTTGATTCTTTATAAAGAGATCCTCTTTAACACAAGTGATATAGCCGGGTCCCTTCCGAGCATTGTTGTTTCACTTTTGCAGGAATTTGATGATATATTTCCGGAGGAGCTACCTCAAGGGCTACCACCATTGAGGGGGATTGAGCACCAAATTGATTTGGTGCCCGGGAGTGCATTACCAAATCGTCCGGCTTATAGGAGCAATCCGGAGGAGGCTAAGGAGCTTCAACGACAGGTAAGTGAGTTGTTAGATATGGGTTTTGTGCGTGAGTCCATGTCCCCTTGTGCTGTGCCTGTTTTGTTAGTTCCTAAGAAAGATGGTTCATGGCGTATGTGTGTGGATTGTAGGGCAATCAATAACATCACCATTAAGTATAGGCATCCCATACCTAGACTAGATGATATGTTAGATGAATTGCATGGTGCTTGTATCTTTAGCAAAATTGATTTGAAAAGTGGTTATCACCAAATTAGGATGAGGGAAGGTGATGAGTGGAAAACTGCTTTTAAAACCAAGTACGGGTTGTATGAGTGGATGGTGATGCCATTTGGCTTAACTAACGCTCCTAGCACCTTTATGAGGTTAATGAACCATGTCTTGCGTGCATACATAGGAAAATTTGTTGTTGTTTACTTTGATGATATCCTAGTATATAGCAAAGACTTGGATGAGCATGTTGATCACTTGAAACTTGTGCTAATCACACTAAGGGCTGAAAATCTATATGCTAACCTAAAGAAATGTGATTTTTGTACAAGCAAACTTGTCTTCCTTGGTTTTGTGGTAAGCTCACAGGGGATACAAGTGGATGAGGACAAGGTAAGTGCTATTCGAGATTGGCCATCGCCTACTACTGTTGGTCAAGTCCGAAGTTTTCATGGACTTGCAAGCTTCTATAGGAGGTTTGTAAAGGATTTTAGCACATTGGCAGCACCCATGACAGCGGTGATCAAGAAGAACGTTCCATTCCATTGGGGCGAGGAGCAAGAGAAGTCTTTTAATACTATTAAGCAAAAATTAATTAATGCTCCTTTACTTGTTTTGCCTGACTTTGCTAATACGTTTGAAATTGAATGTGATGCTTCAGGTGTAGGTATCGGCGGAGTTTTGATGCAAGGAGGACGGCCCGTGGCGTACTTTAGTGAGAAGCTCAATGGAGCAGCGCTGAACTATCCCACGTATGATAAGGAGTTCTACGCACTTGTGAGGACTCTAGAGACGTGGCAGCACTACTTAAGGCCTAAGGAGTTTGTGATTCATACGGATCATGAGTCTCTAAAGCACCTTAAGGGACAACAGAAGTTGAACAAAAGACATGCCAAGTGGGTGGCGTTCATTGAAACATTCCCCTACATCATCAAGTACAAACAAGGTAAGGAAAATGTAGTGGCCGACGCACTATCACGAAGGTACGTACTTTTCTCTACTTTGGAGTCTAAAATTTTGGGGTTTGAGCATGTCAAGGAGTTGTATGTGCTAGATGACGATTTTAAGAATGTGTTTGAAACTTGTATGCATGGTCCACATGACAAATTCTATTTGCATAATGGTTTCTTATTTAGAGAAGATAGGTTGTGCATCCCTCGATCATCCATTCGTGAATTACTTGTTAGGGAGGCACATGGGGGTGGTTTGATGGGACACTTTGGTGTGGCAAAAACTTTAAGTGCATTGCATGAACATTTCTATTGGCCACACATGAAGCGTGATGTTGAGCGTGTTTGTGATAAGTGCATAACTTGTAGACAAGCTAAGTCTAGGACACAACCACATGGATTGTATACACCACTTCCTGTTCCTAGTGAGCCTTGGATTGACATTTCTATGGACTTTGTTTTGGGGTTGCCTAGGACTAAGAAGGGGAGGGATTCAATATTTGTTGTTGTTGATAGATTCTCTAAGATGGCACATTTTATAGCTTGTCATAAAACTGATGATGCGTCTCACATTGCGGATTTGTTCTTTAGGGAAGTCGTTAGGTTGCATGGCATGCCTAGGACTATTGTTTCTGATCGCGATGTTAAATTCTTGAGTTACTTTTGGAAGACTTTATGGGCTAAACTTGGCACAAAATTGTTGTTTTCTACTACTTGTCATCCTCAAACGGATGGGCAAACTGAAGTTGTCAATAGGACATTAGGAACACTTTTGCGTGCTATTCTTAAAAAGAACTTGAAGAATTGGGAAAATTGTTTGCCATTTGTTGAGTTTGCTTATAATCGTTGCGTGCATTTTACTACGGACTATTCGCCATTTGAAATTGTTTACGGTTTTAACCCTTTGACTCCGTTAGATTTGATATCTTTACCTGTGAGTGAAAGGTTAAACATGGATGGGAAAAAAAAGGCGGAATTTGTTAGGAGTTTGCATGAGAATGTGAAAGCTAATATTAAAAAGAAGAATGAACAATACACAAAGCAAGCCAACAAGGGAAAGAAGAACGTGATATTTGAGAAAGGTGATTGGGTGTGGCTACACTTGAGATAGGAAAGGTTCCCCGAGAAGAGGCGTTCTAAACTATTACCTAGGGGTGATGGACCATTCCAAGTACTTGAAAGAATCAATGACAATGTCTAAAAACTCGATCTACCAGGTGAGTATCACGTGAGTTCTACTTTCAATGTTAGTGACTTGTCGTTGTGAGATGTAGGTGACGAGCTGGATTTGAGGACAAATCCTTTTCAAGAAGGGGAGGATGATTCGAACACGGATGTGCACGTCCCAAGGAAAGCATGGGATTCCTTAGAGTTACCAGCGGGACCAGTCACGAGAGGACGGCTGAAGAAGTTTAAAGAGGCGTTAAATGGGCTTATGAGCAAGGAAGAAGGACTTACAAGCAAGGTGCAAAGTGCTGAAGGGTTCGAGATGCATGGAAATAAGCTTGGGAGCCAAATGAACGTTATTCAAGTGCTAAAACAAGAGGAGTCCAGATACCACGGCGCCCGAGCGGCCAAATCTTACCGCCCGAGCGCCAAAGTCAATGTCCAGAACGTGAACTCCAGAAGCAGCGGCGCCCGAGCGGTAAAATATTACCGCCCGAGCGCGACCTGTCCAGAAGACTCCGCGCCCGAGCGGTTGAATCTCGCGCTCGAGCGCGCCTTGTTCCGAGAAACATTATCTTTTCCTATTTTAGAGTTTTAATTAGTTAGGTAACTAGATTTATCATATTTTTTGATTTGTAGTCAATATATGGACGAAAATCCATCATTGTAAACATTGAATTATTGAGTTTATAAAACTTTTCTTTGAGAATTCTCTCAAAATCAAGCTTAAGTTTCGTTATAATTTTTGCGTCGTATCAAATCAAACTTATCAAAGTTTTAACTTTGTGGCGTTTGTCAATCGTGCTTGTGCGGATTGTCTTAGACTTGTTCTTTGAAGGTTCGTCATAATTTTCGATTGTTTATTTCGTGATTATTTGTTGCTAAACTCTTCATAGTTCGGAGGTGAAAATCACAACACACACACTTGATTCAAAAGATCGGGACAACACGAATTCCTTGTTCGATATTAAATTGAGGGCATGATTAATATTTAATCGTGTTTGCTTTTATTCGTACGTGGATTCACATAAGATGGAGAGTGCAAATGATAGCGCCTACAAACTTGAGCTTAAAGGTAAGTATGTTGATAATATCATCCGTGTTATTACTAACTTGCTTCGTTTTTGTGTAGGAGGACAAGATTTGAGGACAAATCTTTTTGAAGAAGGGGAGTATGATATGAATCTGGACGGGCATGGCGTTCAAATGATTGGAAGGATCGTTGTGCGAGTGTTAGACGAAGTGGGAAACAGAAGCCTCCGCGCCCGAGCGCTCAAATTCTACCGCCCGAGCGCCAAAGTCAATGTCCAGAACGTGAACTCCAGAAGCATCGGCGCACGAGCGGTAACATTTTACCGCCTGAGCGCGACCTGTCCAGAAGAGCTCGTGCTCGAGCGGTAGAAACCAGTGCCCAAGCGCCGCCCAATCGCGAGAAAATCTTTAGTTTTCTATTTTTGAGTCCTAATTGTTTTGGTAATTATATTTTTCATATCTTCTTGATTTTGTAACAATATATGGACGAAAATCCATCATTGTAAACATTGAATTATTGAGTTTATAAAACTTTTCTTTGAGAATTCTCTCAAAATCAAGCTTAAGTTTCGTTATAATTTTTGCGTCGTATCAAATCAAACTTATCAAAAGATTTATCTTTTGTGGCGTTTGTCAATCGAATATCATGAGGGTTGCCAAGGACGGGTTCTTTGGAGGTTCTCTTGAACGCGATTGTTCCTATCGTTGATTAATTGTTGCTAGGCTGCGTGATCTAGAGGCGATTATCACACATATCAATTACTTGTTTCAAAGATCGGGACAAATCAAAGATCTCGTGGGCGGGATCGTATCAGAATATCACCTGGAATGTCTTTAAAACTGAATTTTATCAGAGATTTTTCCCAGTATCGTACAGGAAAGACAAGTGTGCCGAGTTTGCGAATTTGAGACAGGGCCAGTTGAATATTGAAGAATATGTGGCCAAGTTCTCTACCTTGTTGAGGTTTGCCCCTTATGTTGCTGAAAATGACGAGGCCGTTGCCGATCAGTTCATCAATGGGCTGACTCCTTAGATATTTACATTGGTGAACACAGGGCGACCGAATAACTTTTTTGATGCCCTGAACAGAGCAAAAGGAGCTGAAGCTGGTCTGATGAGAAAGAAAGGAGCTTCGTATGTTCCTACAGCACCGAGACCACAGCAACCACCTCCCAGATTTGAGAGTGGCAGCAGCAGTGGTGGGAAGAAGGATTATCTAAAAGCCAGAGAAAAACAGTTTAAGAAGTCTGGCAGCAGTTCTTCTAGGTCCAGTGGTTCACGACAGAGCCAGAGTTATACCGGAGTTTACTGCAGAACTTGCGGAGGGAGACATCCTACTGAGCAGTGCCAAGGAGTGATTGGTAGTTGCCGTATCTGCAGACAGCAGGGACACTTTGCCAGAGTTTGTCCACAGAGAGATTCCCAAGGATTCCAGGGAGCAGAATCAGTTGGATCAGTGGCTCAGACTGATAGACGATCATCAGCTGTACATTCTTTTCAGCCACGACCATCCACTCAGTCACAGCAGAGGCCAGGAGGAAGCCAGAAAGTTAGCCAGCCTCCTAGACAGCAGGCCAGAGTATTTGCTTTGACAGAGGAGCAGGCTCAGGAAGCACCAAACGATGTTGTTGCAGGTAACTGTTCTTTATTTTGTTATCCTGCTTACGTATTGATAGATACAGGTGCTTCTCATACATTTATATCTGAGAGATTTGCATTGAGTCATGCATTACCTGTTGAGTCCTTATTTACTGTAGTGTCTGTTTCTTCTCTGTTGGGGAAAGGTTTGATATCCGTGAATTCGATTAAACATTGTACACTGCAGTATGAAGGGCATGAGATTGAGTTAGATTGTATTGTGCTTGGGATGTCTGATTTTTACTGTATTATCGGTATTGATATGTTGACCAAGTACAGAGCTACCGTTGATTGTTTCCACAAGATTGTGAGATTCAGACCTGACATGGCTGACGAGTGGAAATTTTACGGTAAGGGTTCTAGATCTAGAATTCCTTTGATATCTGTTATGTCTATGACTCGATTGTTACAGAAAGGAGCAGAGGGGTTCCTTGTCTATTCAGTTGATTTACTGAAACCGAGTCCATCATTGGCGAACGTTCCAGTGGTGTGTGAATTTGTTGATGTCTTCCCAGATGAGACTCCGGGATTGCCTCCGATTCGAGATATAGATTTTAGCATTGACTTGGTACCAGGTACAGTTCCGATTTCTAGAGCTCCGTACAGAATGTCACCAAGTAAATTGAAAGAATTGAAAGATCAGTTGGAAGATTTACTGGCCAAGGGATACATCAGACCAAGTGTTTCTCCTTGGGGTGCTCCGGTGTTATTTGTGAGGAAGAAAGATGGGTCAATGAGACTTTGCATTGACTATCGGCAACTGAACAAAGCTACGGTAAAGAATAAATATCATTTGCCTCGTATTGATGATTTATTTGATCAGTTGCAGGGTTCTTCTATTTATTCCAAGATCGATCTGAGATCTGGAAACCATCAGTTGAGAGTCAGAGATTCTGATATCTCGAAGATAGCGTTCAGAACCAGGTATGGACATTATGAGTTTATTGTCATGCCGTTTGGTTCGACGAATGCTCCAGCTGTTTTTATGGGTCTAATGAACCGTGTGTTTCAGAAGTATCTCGATGATTTCGTGATTATTTTTATCGATGATATTTTGATTTATTCGAAGAATATGATTGATCATGCTGAGTATCTGAGAATTGTGTTGAGAACATTGAGAACTGAGAAATTGTATGCAAAACTGTCGAAATGTGAATTCTGGTTGAGACAGGTTGTATTTCTGGGTCACATCATATCCGGAGATGGTATTTCTGTTGATCCTAGCAAGGTTGAGGCTGTGATCAGTTGGCCGAGACCGACATCAGTACCAGAGATTCGCAGTTTTATGGGTTTGGCAGGGTATTACCGACGATTCATTAAAGATTTCTCCAGTATTGCTAAACCGATTATGCAATTGACTCAGAAGAACGCTCCATTTGTATGGTCTGAAGACTGTGAGTCCAGTTTTCTTGAGTTGAAGAAAAGATTGACCAGTGCTCCGATCTTGACTATTCCATCAGGCACTGGTGATTTTGTCGTTTATTGTGATGCTTCTCACAGAAGATTGAGATGTGTTTTGATGCAACGGGGACATGTGATTGCTTATGCTTCGAGACAGTTGAAGCCACATGAGACTCGTTACCCAATTCATGATCTTGAATTGGCGGCCATTGTATTTGCTTTGTAGATATGGCGACACTACCTCTACGGTGAGAAGTTTGAGATTTATTCTGATCACAAGAGTTTAAAATATTTGTTTTCGCTGTCAGAATTGAATATGAGACAGAGAAGATGGCTTGATTTGCTGAAAGACTTTGATTGTGAAATCAAATATTATCCGAGAAATTCGAATGCAGCAGCTGATGCACTAAGTCGAAAGGTATGTTCTTTATCCTTATCGACGATTGGTGTTTCCAATTTGATAAAAGATTGCTTTTTGTTTGGATTGATATTTGAGACAGATCATACACCATTGAGATTATATGCTGTTCAAGTCGAACCAGAGCTGATTTTGAGAATTAAAGCGGCTCAGAAAGTTGATCAGAATGTGCAGAATTCTATATCGATGGTCAGAGCAGGGCATCGATCAGAATATCAGGTACGTGGCAATGTACTGTATGTGAATAATCGATTGGTTGTGCCAGATGTTTCAGAGTTGAGACAGCAGATATTGTGAGAAGCGCATAGCAGTCGATTTAGTTTTCATCCTGGTGGCAGAAAGATGTATAATGACTTGAAAAGACAGTTCTGGTGGAAACAAATGAAAGCTGATTGCAGAGTTTGTATCCAGATGTCTGAATTGCCAACAGGTAAAAGCTGAAAGAAAGAAACCCGGAGGATTTTTACAGAGTTTGTCTATTCCTGAATGGAAATGGGATCACATTTCCATGGATTTTGTGACAAAGCTACCACGTTCCTCCAGAGGTTGTAATGCGATTTGGGTCGTGATTGACAGACTGACCAAATCCGCATGTTTTATTCCGTACAAGATGACGTATCAACATGACCAAATGGCTGAGATCTATGTCAGAGAAGTGGTCAGATTGCACGGAGTGCCGAAGTCGATCGAATTAGACCGTGATCCTCGGTTTACTTCGCACTTTTGGCAGAGTTTATAGCAGGCTCTTGGTACAAAGTTGCATCTGAGTACTGCATATTATCCACAGACCGACGGACAGTCAGAGCGGACTATTCAGACACTGAAGGATATGCTGAGAGCTGTAGTGCTTTAGCACTAGTTGGCAAGATTCATTGCCACTTTGTGAGTTTTCGTACAACAACAGCTATCAGACGAGTATTGAGATGGCACCGTTTGAAGCATTGTACGGAAAAAAGTGCAGATCCCCTCTGTATTGGGATGATATCTCTGAGGTACCTGAGATTGGACCTGATATGATCAGAGATATGACTGAAAAAGTGAAGCTGATTCAGAAGAGAATTGTAATATCCAAGCCTGGTGAACGGTACGATTTAAGATTTTTTATGCTTATGGACTATTTGGTTAAGTTTATGTATAGTTTTGATGTTAAGAGTTGTGATATAGGGTTTATAGTATTGTTGTTTATAGTTGTTGTGTAGTTGTTGTAGTATCATTGCGCTTTAATTCATGGTAATTCGTATGTTGAGCCAATTGTTATGAGGCCAATTGGAGTGGTTAGATAAGACATAGAGGTGTAACTTTCTTATTTTGAGTTTTGTTCAAATCATTGTGGAAGGTAAGCCAAAAGTGCCCCGAAGTGTGTCGTGTGTTTCGACGTTCCTTCAGTGACACATGTTGAGAGATTTACCATAACATTTTACTCAGACCTCCAAATGATCTGATATTTGGAAAGGTTCAAGAAAAGACATAGAGCCACAACTTTGTAGTTTACCATTTTTCCAAATTATGAAGGGAAGAGGCGTTTCGGAGGCAATCTTTGGAGAAGCTATGCGCAGAGTAACCAGAGTGCACCCGCACTCTAGTGTTCAGTGCACCCGCGGTGACCAGAGCGCACCCGCACTCCAAAATGTAGCGCACCCGCGGTCTACTGTTTCAGATTTTTGGATGAGGTGCCGAAGGCATAGCGCACCCGCGGTGCAAGGGATAGCGCACCCGCGGTCCGTGAACAGTAAAGTCGTGTTTTTGGATTTAAGTGCTTAAATACATGAGTTGGTTCACTTTTCCCTTATTTCTCTCCTCATTCTAGATTTCTTCAGCTCAAGGGAAGCTAGGGTTCCATTTTCTTTCTTTTATTTCTTAGATTCAAGCTTCTTGTTGGATTATTGAAGAGAGAACAAGGTTATTTTTAGTTTAAGGAGCTAAGGTAAGATTGTGGCTTTGAATATTTCTTGGTTTATGGTGTTGGGAGAAGTCTTGGGTATTTAGAGTGTGTTAGCTTTATGAAGTTTATGGTATGGGTTTATGATTTATGAGATGTTGATGGTGAAGTTTATGGTTTATTGTTGTAGGTTGTGTACCAAGAGAGTAGATTCAAGGTTCCAAGTGTTGTAAGTGGAATTCATTTCCTTGTGCTCACATGATAATATATGTATTCTGTTTCATTGGTTTTAACATGTTATTCCCTTCCATTTGATTCATGCTATGTATTAATACACTTTGTTGTATATTAGAGGCATTTTTGTCTCAATTATGAAAAAGGGAATACAATAGAAAATAGGGTCTTCAAAGTATTTGTTTTAATGTCAAAGAGAGAATTCAAATGTTTTATTGGATTGATAGATACATAGTAAGAGATTGCATGCAATTAGTTGATCAATGACCATAGGCTTATATCCCTCAGAGTTATCGATGTATATCGATGGGATATAGGTACAGAGAAATAGTTACTATATATATATCAATCCAACAGAGAAAAGAGAAATACCATCGTTATTGTTATTCATTCTATTATATTAATGTTTCAGAGTTGATGGTATTTAATGTTTTCAAGCGATGTTTTCAGAGTGTGTTATGTACATTGCTATGTAAGAGTTCCACTTGCTGAGTTTTATACTCATTTCAGTTATTTCATGTGATGCAGATAAGAGCGATGGGCCGGGACGTTGATTGGAGCCGGGGTCATATGCATAAGAGACGGAAGGAAGATGACTATTTTGCAAATATTTTGACATGATCACAAAAATGATGTTTTGTATTTTGTTGCCTTATTTGATTGATCATGTCTTAACTTTTGTTTATATATTGTAATGTATTTTAAATCCTTCCGCCCTTCAAAGAAAATTTTAATTTCCGCTGCTATTTTATTAAAACCGGCTAGAGGTGTTACATTTAGTGGTATCAGAGCACCGTTCTTCGGACTAATGCATATGACTTCGTCTACTTTCAACAGTCCGGGTATGTCTTCTTCTACATCTAATTATTTTCATTGGTTGATATGTATTATGTGAGCACATTGTAGGAGTATGCCTCCTAAGAGAAAGGCTGCAGAGGGTGAGGATAGTTCTTCCTCTAGAGTTGTCGATGAGTTCGGCAAGCTACTGAAATAGCAAGCCAAGGTCCATAGTGAGCAGACCCAACAGTTGCTCCGTCTTCAAGGTACAGGCCAAGGTAGAGGTCAAGTAAGAGGTCAAGTGGCTCAGGCAGTTGGGACCGATGGGATCTTTACTGCTTTCAAGAGAATGGATCCGCCGGAATTTGCAGGAAGCACTGATCCATTGGTGGCTGTAGAGTGGATCAAAGCTCTTGAGGCGATTTTCGATCATCTCAACTATGAAGATAAGGACAGAATCAGTTGTGCAGTGTTCATGTTAGTCAAAGCTGCACGCATTTGGTGGAATGCTACCAAGGTAGGTGTTGATGTTCCAGCATTGAAGTGGCAAGGGTTCACTGATCTTTTCTATGACAAGTACTTCCCAGATGCACTTCGAGCTCGGAAGGTGACTGAATTTTTAGAGCTTCGTCAAGGAGGTATGAATGTTGATGAGTATATTATGAAGTTTGAAGAGGGCTGTCTGTTTGCTCAGTATATTGCCTCCAATGGCAAAGACAAGGGTGCTCATTTCATTAGTGGCCTTCGAGCAGAAATCAGAAGGGACATCAATATGTCGAAGGCGGTAACATTCAAAGAGATTGTGTCTAAGGCTTTGTTTTGCCTTCGGGAGATGTGTTGGGCCCGACGTCTATTGTGTATGCGTGTTCTGTTCAAATCGATGGGCGAGTGGTTTATGCCGATTTGTTTGTTATTTCGATGGTTGCGTTTGATATTATACTTGGCATGGATTGGCTATCAACTTACCGTGCTGTGATTGATTGCGTTGCTAAGACGGTGAAATTTGCAGATGATAGCAATAGGGAAGCTTTTCTCGCCAGTGCAGGTACTTCGCTGGTCCTTCCTTTTATTTCGTGTCTTGAGGCTAAGACGTTGTTGTTTAGAGACTGTGATGGGTTTTTGGCTTCGATTGTTGATACAGATAGAATTGTGAAGTTGAATATTGATGATATTGATGTTGTGAGAGAGTTCTCTGATGTATTTGAGGATGATGTGACGGGTTTACCGCCGGACAGAGATGTAGAGTTTGTGATTGATCTAGTTCCGGGTACGGTTTCTATTTTTAAGGCTCCGTACAGAATGGCCCCTACAAAGATGAAAGAATTGAAGACACAGTTGCAAGATTTATTAGATAAAGGTTTTATTCGACCGAGTTCTTCGCCTTGGGGAGCTCTTGTTCTTTTCGTCAAGAAAAAAGATGGGTCTTTGAGGCTGTGCATTGATTACAGAGAAATCAACAAAGTGACTGTCAAGAATAAGTATCCGTTGCCACGGATAGATGACCTTTTTGACCAACTGCAAGGGGCTACAGTGTTTTCGAATATTGATCTGCGATCTGGTTATTATCAGTTGAAGGTTAGGGAGTCTGATATCCCTAAGACGGCTGTTCGGACCAGGTATGGTCATTATGAATTTCTTGTTATGTCGTTTGGTCTGACCAATGCTCCTTCAGTCTTCATGGACCTTATGAACCGTGTGTTCAAGCCATATTTGGATAGCTTTGTTATTGTTTTTATCGATGACATTTTGATTTACTCCAAGACCAGAGAGCTTCATGCAGAGCATCTCAGAGTTGTTCTTCAGTTGCTGAGAGAGAAGAGATTGTATGCTAAGTTGAAGATATGTGAGTTCTGGTTGGAGCAGATTTCTTTCTTAGGCCATGTTGTCTCGAAGGATGGGTTAGCTGTTGATCCAGCGAAAATAGAGGCAATACAGAAGTGGCCTATTCCTACCACTGTACAAGAGATACGCAGTTTTCTTGGTTTGGCGGGTTATTATCGTCGTTTTATTTCAAACTTTTCCAAGATTTCCTTGCCGTTAACTAATCTGACGAGGAAGACTGTGAAGTTTGAGTGGTCCAATGAATGCCAAAGAGGATTACAGGAGTTGAAAGATAAGTTGACGACAGCTCAGGTACTTGCATTGCCCAGTGGTTCAGAGGGCTTTATTGTTTTTACCGATGCGTCGAAGAAGGGTCCCGGTGCAGTGCTGATGCAACGTGGAAAGGTTATAGCTTATGCTTCTCGTCAGTTGAAAGACTACGAGAAAAGTTATCCTACGCATGACCTGGAACTGGCAGCTGTAGTTTTCGCCCTGAAAATCTGGAGACATTATTTGTATGGTGAAAAGTGTGAAATTTTCACAGACCACAAGAGTTTAAAGTATTTGGTTTCGCAGAAAGAACTCAATATGCGACAGAGACGGTGGTTAGAGCTTGTCAAAGACTATGATGTGACTATTAGTTACCACCCAGGGAAGGCGAATGTTGTAGCGGATGCATTGAGCCGTAAGTCGAGTTCTTCTTTGAGTTCTATGATTCAGAAGCCGTTGTTGTTAGATTTGCAGCGAAAAGAGATAGTTTTGGTGGTTCCTGGAACCATTGTTCATTTTTCAGCGTTGGTTATTCGGGCTACATTGACGGACAGGATCCGTAGAGAATAGGCAATTGATGTTCAGTTGTTAGAGTTGAGAGCTAGAGCAGAGGAGAGAGGTAATTCAGAGTTCGGGACGAATGGAGATTGTTTGGTGACATTTAGAGGCCGTATTTGCATTCCTGCTGGTGATGATATTCGGCGAGACGTCTTGACAGAGGCACAAACTGCGCCATACTCGATACATCCAGGCAGCACTAAGATGTATCAGGATCTTCGTAGACTCTATTGGTGGTCAGGTATGAAGAAAGATATTGCCATGTTTATTTCTCAGTGCCTAACTTGTCAGCAGGTGAAGATCGAACACCAGAGACCTGCTGGGACATTGCTATCATTGCCGATTCCTCAATGGAAATGAGAGCACATTACGATGGATTTTGTGACTGGTCTTCCCAGAACGCAGAAAGGTTTTAACTCTATTTGGGTTATTATTGATCGTTTGACCAAGTCAGCGCATTTTCTTCCAGTCAAGACGACATATTTCATGAACAGTATGTCGAAGAGTACATAGCAGAGATTGTTAGACTTCATGGTGTTCCTGTGTCGATCGTGTCTGATCGTGACCCTAGATTTACTTCAGAGTTTTGGAAGAGTTTGCACAGAGCTATGGGTACACGGTTAGCATTTAGTACAGCATATTACCCCCAGAGCGATGGTCAATCAGAGAGAGTTATTCAGATTTTAGAGGATATGCTCAGAGCTTGTACTATCGATTATCCTGGTGTTGGGATTCTAAATTGCCTCTTGTTGAGTTCACGTATAATAATAGCTACCAAGCGACGATTGGCATAGCACCGTATGAAGCACTTTATGGCAGGAAGTGTAGATCTCCCTTGTATTTGGATGAGATTGGTGAGAGGAAGATGTTGGTTCCAGAGTTGGTCCAACAGACTGCTGATGTTGTTGCTGTTATTTGAGAGAGAATGAAGACAGCGCAGTCGAGACAGAAGAGTTATGCCGTTGTGCGTCGTAGGCCATTGCAGTTTGAGGTTGGCGATAATGTGTTCTTGAAGATAGCGCCTCTTAAGGGTGTGATGCGGTTTGGCAAGAAGGGACAGTCGAGTCCGAGATTTATTGGCTCATTTGAGATCTTGGATAGAGTTGGTGATCGAGCCTACAAGTTAGCCCTACCACCAGATCTTGACAGAGTTCATAATGTTTTTCACGTCTCTATGGTCAGGAAATATATTGCTAATTCTTCCCATGTTCTTCGCCACGAGCCATTGGATTTGATGCCGAATTTGACTTATCAAGAGTTTCCGGTCCAGATTTTGGATAGCAAAGTTAAAGTATTGAGAAACAAAGAGATCGACATTGTTAAAGTCCTTTGGAGAAATCATTTGATTGAAGAAGTCACGTGGGAACCAGAGGATGAGATGAAAGAGAAGTATCCCGAGTTGTTTGCGCAGTGACGTCAATTTCGGGGACAAAATTCCTCTAAGGAGAGGAGATTGTAATATCCAAGACTGGTGAACGGTACGGTTTAAGATTTTTTATGATTATGGACTATTTGGTTAAGTTTATGTATAGTTTTGATGTTAAGAGTTGTGATATATGGTTTATAGTATTGTTGTTTATAGTTGTTGTGTAGTTGTTGTAGTATCGTTGCGATTTAATTCATGGTAATTCTTATGTTGAGCCAATTGTTATGAGGCCAATTGGAGTGGTTAGATAAGACATAGAGGTGTAACTTTCTTATTTTGAGTTTTGTTCAAATCATTGTGGAAGGTAAGCCAAAAGTGCCCCGAAGTGTGTAGTGTGTTTCGACGTTTTTCCAGTGACACATGTTGAGAGAGTTATCATAACTTTTTACTCAGACCTCCAAATGATCTGATATTTGGAGAGGTTCAAGAAAAGACATAGAGCTACAACTTTGTAGTTTACCATTTTTCCAAATTATGAAGGGAAGAGGCGTTTCGGAGGCAATCTTTGGAGAAGCTGTGCGCAGAGTAACCAGAGTGCACCCGCACTCCAAAATGTAGCGCACCCACGGTCTACTGTTTCAGATTTTTGGATGAGGTGCCGAAGGCATAGCGCACCCGCGGTGCAAGGGATAGCGCACACGCGGTCCGTGAACAGTAAAGTCGTGTTTTTGGATTTAAGTGCTTAAATACATGAGTTGGTTCACTTTTCCCACATTTCTCTCCTCATTCTCGATTTCTTCAGCTCAAGGGAAGCTAGGGTTCCATTTTCTTTCTTTTATTTCTTAGATTCAAGCTTCTTGTTGGATTATTGAAGAGAGAACAAGGTTATTTTGAGTTCAAGGAGCTAAGGTAAGCTTGTGGCTTTGATTATTTCTTGGTTTATGGTGTTGGGAGAAGTCTTGGGTATTTAGAGTGTGTTAGCTTTATGAAGTTTATGGTATGGGTTTATGATTTTTGAGATGTTGATGGTGAAGTTTATGGTTTATTGTTGTAGGTTGTGTACCAAGAGAGTAGATTCAAGGTTCCAAGTGTTGTAAGTGGAATTCATTTCCTTGTGCTCACATGATAATATATGTATTGTGTTTCAATGGTTTTAACATGTTATTCCCTTCCATTTGATTCATGCTATGTATTAATACACTTTGTTGTATATTAGAGGCATTTTTGTCTCAATTAGGAAAAAGGGAATACAAAAGAAAATAGAGTCTTCAAAGTATTTGTTTTAATGTCAAAGAGAGAATTCAAATGTTTTATTGGATTGATAGATACATAGTCAGAGATTGCATGCAATTAGTTGATCAACGACCATAGTCGGCTTATATCCCTCAGAGCTATCGATCTCTATCAATGGGGTATAGGTACAGAGACAGAGCTACTATATAGATATCAATCCAACAGAGAAAAGAGAAATACCATCGTTATTGTTATTCATTCTATGATATTCATGTTTCAGAGTTGATGGTATTTAATGTTTTCAAGCCATGTTTGCAGAGTGTGTTATGTACATTGCTATGTAAGAGTTCCACTTGCTGAGTTTTATACTCATTTCAGTTATTTCATGTGATGCAGATAAGAGCGACGGGCCGGGACGTTTATTGGAGTCGGGGTCATATGCATAAGAGAGGGAAGGAAGAAGACTATTTTGCAAATATTTTGACATGATCACAAAAATGATTTTTTGTATTTTGTTTCCTTATTTGATTGATCATGTCTTAACTTTTGTTTATATATTGTAATGTATTTTAAATCCTTCCTCCCTTCAAAGAAAATTTTAATTTCCGCTGCTATTTTATTAAAACCGGCCAGAGGTGTTACAAGAATGAATACATCTCAAGAAAGACAAGCCAAATATGCCAATGTTCGACGAAGACCGTTGGTATTTGAGGCTGGAGACCGAGTATTCTTGAAGATTTCGCCTTTCAGAGGAGTTGTCAGATTTGGCAAGAAGGGGAAGCTATCTCCACGTTATGTTGGACCGTATGAAATTCTCGAGAAGATAGGAGATCGTGCCTATCGACTCGCATTACCGTTTTCTTTATCTGGAATACATTATGTCTTTCATGTATCTATGTTGCAGGAGTATCTCCCCAATGATTCTCACATTATTCAGCCAGACGAAGCCGAGCTTGATGAAAGTCTGAGTTATGTTGAAAAACCGATTCAGATTCTTGATCGTAAAGAAAAATAGCTCAGAACGAAGATTATTCCACTTGTGAAAGTTCAATGGAGTCGTCTCGGACAGAACATCCTGCGCCCGAGCGGTACATTGCAACCGCCCGAGCACCGACTGAAATGTGTGAAAATAAGCCACGTTTCTCTCTTATGCAACTTGAGATATATATAAGCCCATAACTTCATTCCTTCAGAATTGAACACAAAGAAGAATCGAGGAAAGCTACGGAAATCCTTACGCCTTTTCCTATTTTGGATTTGTGATTTGTGCAAGATCCGCCCGTCAGAATTTCAATCCGACTTCAGTATTGTGTTTCTATCGACGAGAGCTTCAACTAGCCGCAAGTTTTATTGAATTTTGATATGGTTTGAAATAATGGTATTGTCAGAATCGGATAGGATTGATATGTGATGTTCTTGAGATATTAGACATCGTAGAACCGAGAACAGATTGAAAAACAGATTGGTTATACATTTGTTATGATTTTTAAGAGATGTAATCGAGATTATTAAGATTTATGAGATTATGGATTATATTGGATATTGGTTATGATTTGTAATTGATATATGTTCTTGTCTGAGTCGACGAGGATATCGATATTGTACCGTTATTCCGTCGATATTGAATTAGATTGGGTATTGATCAGAACAGATCTGAGTGAGTTAAATATTGATATGTTATGCCTATTCGATAGGTCATTGCAGATTGATATTGACAGCTTTGACTTTGAGACTTCGACAGAGCCAGAAACCGAAGAAAGAAAGGTATAAATCAATGTTAACTGGGAGATCGACTTGGGTCAGATTAGACTTGAGTTTTCCTAATCACATACTTGTATGTTATTGGTTTCATACCTTTATATTGTTTGAATGATTATGCTTAGTCTATTGATTTATAGAAAAACACAGAATAGCAGATAGATATTGAGTGAGAGTCACTGACAGAGGTGCCAGATTATGACAGAGTAGTCACTGGCCCATTGCACATTGTCAGAATAGGCATTGGCGGATATGCTAAGTCTATGACGGATATGCCAAGACACTGGATATTTGATTTATATCGATGTTGCTTAGGAGTGGATCGCTTCCTATCGCTGAGATTCGATATATGTGTTAATGTCCAGGAACCGGGATCCCTAGAATAGAGATGAATCGAGTCTGAAATGACGAGTCAAAGAGTTTTATCTGTATTCACTAATGTGTCATAAATTATGGTTTATGTTTTGTGATACATGGTTTATGCTTTTGTATATGATTTTATTCAATGCATGTATACATCGTTTATACTGGGAGTTTATTCTCACCGTAGTTATCCGGCTGTTGTCGTGTTTGTATGTGTGCATGACAACAGGTGGGACAGGATCAGGGTCAAGAAGAGGATGAGAGAAAGGACAAGTTAGCGTGGCGATCCGGATCAGAAGTAGTTAGGTTTCAGCAGTGGATATATAGTAGTTGAACCCTAATTTCGTTTGTTGTATGCTGTACAACAATTGTACTTTAATGCTGATATGTATACTAGACTGATTCAAATACGTTCCGCATTTTAAAAAAAAAATTTAGACCCTGTTTATCTTAATTGATTGAATTATTCCAAGAATGATTAAGAAATGAATTAACTTCCGGGTCCTCACATAACCCCTGTGATATGAATCCTCGTACGATGAAAAGCAAACGAGATTAAATATGAATCGCGTCCTCAATTCTATAACGAACAAGGATCGTTGTTACGATGTCCCGATCATTTGATTCAAGGAATTACGTGATATTCACCCCTAAACGACGCGGCTTAGTAATAAACAATCACAAAAAAAACAATCAAAACTTAATCGAACCTTCAAAGAACTCGTCTTTGACAATTTGCGCAAGACAGGATCGACAAACGCCACAAAGTTAAAACTTTGATAAGTTTGATTTTTGAAAACAAAGCTAAAGCCTTGAAAAGTTGAGAGAAAACTCAAAAACTTTGATAAACTCCATAATGTTAAAATGTTCGTCCATAATATTGTGTACAAATCTAAAATATACTCAAAATCAAGTTACCAAGATAATTAGGATTCTTAACAAGGAAACTAGATTTTCTTCTCGCAGCAGGCGCGCCCAGGCGGCAGAATTTGACCGCTCGAGCGCCAGGTCTTCTGGATATTCGCTCTCGGGCGGTAGAAAAGGACCGCTCGAGCGCTGAGTGTTCTGGAAATCACCTCTTGGTCAGTACGTTTGGCGCTCGGGCAGTAGTATTTTACCGCTTGGGCGCGGGTCATTCTGGATGTTTTCTTCGTTCATCAATTGAATGGTGTTCTTATGACTCCCAAACTTACTCCCATGCATCAGAACCCTTCAGCACTCTGCACCTTGCTTGTAAGTCCTTCTTTATTGCTCATAAGCCCTTGTAGTGCCTCTTTGAATCTCTTTAGTCGTCCTCTCGTGATTGGTCCCTCCGGCAACTCTAAAGGATCCCACGCTTTCCTTGGAGCTTGACCACCCGTGTTCGCATCATCCTCCCATTCTTGAAAAGGATTTGTCCTCAAATCTTGTTCATCACCTATATCAAACAAAGAAAGATCACTAACATTAAAAGTAGAACTAACGTTATACTCACCTGGTAGATCAAGTTTGTAGGCATTGTCATTGTTCCTTTCGAGAACTTGAAATGGCCCATCACCACTCGGTAGTAGCTTGGAACGTCGCTTCTCAGGAAACCTTTCCTTCCTCAAGTGTAGCCATACCCAATCACCCTTTTCAAACACCACTTTTTTCTTTCCCTTGTTGGCTTGCTTGGTGTATTGCACATTCTTCTTCTCAATGTTGGCCTTGGCCTTTTCATGCAAACTCCTAACAAATTCAGCTTTCTTCTTGCCATCCAAGTTTAACCTTTCACTCACAGGTAAAGACATCAAATCCAACGGAGTCAAAGGATTAAAACCATAAACAAGTTCAAACGGCGAATCATTGGTAGTAGAATGCACGCAACGATTATAAGCAAACTCAACAAATGGTAAACATTCTTCCCAATTCTTTAAGTTCTTTTTAAGAATAGCACGCAAAAGTGTTCCTAACGTTCTATTAACAACCTCAGTTTGTCCATCCGTTTGAGGATGACACGTAGTAGAAAACAACAATTTTGTGCCAAGTTTAGCCCACAATGTTTTCCAAAAGTAACTTAAGAATTTAACATCACAATCAAAAACAATAGTCCTAGGCATGCCATGCAACCTAACAACTTCTCTAAATAACAAACCCGCAATGTTAGATGCATCATCAGTTTTATGACAAGCAATAAAATGTGCCATTTTAGAAAATCTATCCACAACAACAAATATTGAATCTCTCCCCTTCTTTGTCCTAGGCAACCCCAAAACAAAGTCCATAGAAATATCAACCCAAGGTTCCCTAGGGACGGGAAGTGGTGTATACAATCCATGTGGTTGTGTCCTAGACTTAGCTTGTCTACAAGTTATGCACTTTTCACAAACACGCTCAACATCACGTTTCATATGTAGCCAATAGAAATGTTCATGCAATGCACTTAAAGTTTTAGCCACACCAAAATGCCCCATCAAGCCACCCCCATGTGCCTCCCTAACAAGTAAATCACGAACTGAAGATTTAGGAATGCACAACCTATCTTCTTTAAAAAAGAAACCATGATGCAAATAGAATTTTTCATGTGGTCCATGCATACAAGTTTCAAACACGCTCTTAAAATCCTCATCCACCACATACAACTCTTTCACATGCTCAAACCCCAAAATTTTAGACTCTAAGGTAGAGATTAGTACGTACCTCCGTGATAGTGCGTCGGCCACTACATTCTCCTTACCTTGTTTGTACTTGAGTATATAGGGGAATGTCTCTATGAATGCCACCCACTTGGCATGCCGCTTGTTCAGCTTTTGTTGCCCCTAAAGGTGCTTTAGGGATTCATGATCCGTATGAATCACAAACTCCTTAGGTCTCAAGTAGTGCTGCCACGTCTCTAGAGTCCTCACAAGTGCGTAGAACTCCTTATCATACGTGGGATAGTTCAGGGCGGCTCCATTGAGTTTATCGCTAAAGTATGCCACCGGTCGACCTCCTTGCATCAAGACTCCACCAATACCTACACCTGAAGCATCACATTCAATTTCAAAGGTATTAGCAAAATCAGGTAAAACAAGTAAAGGAGCATTAATTAACTTTTGCTTAATAAGATTAAAAGACTTCTCTTGCTCCTCGCCCCAATGGAATGGAACGTTCTTCTTGATCACCGCCGTCATTGGTGCTGCCAGTGTGCTAAAATCTTTTACAAACCTCCTATAGAAGCTTGCAAGACCATGAAAACTTCGAACTTGACCAACAGTAGTAGGCGTTGGCCAATCTCGAATGGCACTTACCTTGTCTTCATCAACTTGTATACCCTGTGAACTTACCACAAAACCCAGAAAGACAAGTTTGCTCGTACAAAAATCACATTTCTTTAAGTTAGCATATAAATTCTCAGCCCTTAGTGTGATTAGTACAAGTCTCAAGTGATTAACATGCTCATCCAAGTTTTTGCTATACACTAGGATATCATCAAAATAAACAACAACAAACTTTCCTATGTGTGCACGCAAAACATGATTCATTAACCTCATAAAGGTGCTAGGAGCGTTAGTTAAGCCAAAAGGCATGACCATCCACTCATATAACCCGTATTTGGTTTTAAAAGCAGTTTTCCACTCATCACCTTCTCTCATTCTTATTTGGTGATAACCACTCTTCAAGTCAATTTTACTAAAGACACATGCACCATGCAATTCATCTAACATATCATCTATTCTAGGTATGGGATGCCTATACTTAATGGTTATGTTATTGATTGCCCTATAATCCACACACATACGCCATAAGCCATCTTTCTTAGGAACTAATAACACAGGCACAGCACAAGGAGACATGACCTCACGCACAAAACCCTTATCTAACAACTCACTTACCTGCAGTTGAAGCTCCTTAGTCTCCTCCGGATTGCTCCTATATGCTGGACGGTTTGGCAATGCACTTCCGGGTACAAAATCAATTTGGTGCTCAATACCCCTCAATGGTGGTAGCCCTTGAGGTAGTTCCTCTGGAAATATAACATCAAATTCCTGCAAAAGTGAAACAACAATGCTCGGAAGGGTCCCAGCTATATCACTTGTGTTAAAGAGGATCTCTTTATAAAGAATCAATACAAG
Organism: Primulina huaijiensis; assembly: GCF_012295235.1. NCBI lineage: Eukaryota > Viridiplantae > Streptophyta > Magnoliopsida > Lamiales > Gesneriaceae > Primulina > Primulina huaijiensis. The sequence continues at coordinate 6,738,042 of NC_133311.1, forward strand.
TGGTTCATGTGTGTGCATCAATTGCTTCAATTCACTTTTTTGGGCCATATATGATTTCTTTTTGGCCTCTTTCCTCTCATTTTTCTTTTGTATGGCCGTCTCACTCTTTTGATCACTTTTTTTTTCAGCCATTTCATTTTTATTCTCAAAGGCCATCTCACTTTTTAGTTCACTCTTTTTTTCGGCCTCATCTCTCTTCTTTTTTTTCAAAAGGTCCTCCAACACTTGCTTTGGGGACAAAGGAAGTAATACAATGGTTTCTTTTTTCAATTCAAAGGAGTACATATTCTTGAACCCATCATGTGTCACCCGCCTATCATATTGCCAAGGTCTACCCAACAAGATATGACATGCATGCATGGGTACCACATAACACAAGATCTCATCCACATACTTCCCAATAGCAAAAGGCACTAGCACTTGTTTTGTAACCTTCACCTTCGCACAATCATTCAACCATTGAAGCCTATATGGCTGAGGATGCTTTAATGTAGGTAAACCTAATTTTTCTACCATCTCAACACTTGCTACATTAGTACAACTCCCCCCATCTATGATGAGATTGCAAACTTTTTGATTTACAAAACACCTAGTATGGAACAAGTTCTCTCGTTGGTTAGTCTCCTCCTCCTTGACTTGGGCACTCATAATTCGCCTAGTCACTAGTGCTTCACCTACAACCGCCTCATAACCCTCGTCAGGATCCTCTAATACAGGCATCTCATCATCATCATCATCCTCAATATGAGATTCATACTCACCATAGTCATATAAAATAATTACCTTTTATTAGGACATTCACTAGCAATATGACCTAACCCTTGACACCTAAAGCATTTAACATCTCTAGATCGATTAGAAGGAGTTTCAGACTTACCTTGCACTCCTTGTTTAGGCGCCTCTTGTTTGGTCTCTACCTTGGGTTTGATCACCACCTTATTTTCATCACGTTTTGCCACATTTGGTCGCCACGAAGATGATGAACCCCCGGTTTGATTGGTGCGGCCAACTCCACGCCTCTTGAGTTGTTGCTCCACTTTTATGGCCATTTGCAACATTTCGTCTAGATCCAAGTAGTGCCGAAGCTCCACTTGATCTTGAATCTCCCTGTTCAAACCACAAAGAAAACGAGCCATCGTCGCCTCACTATCTTCCTCAATATTTGCCCTAATCATGACTACCTCCATCTCCTTATAGTAGTCCTCAACACTCTTTACCCCTTGCCTCAAAGTTTGTAGCCTCTTAAACATCTCCCTATAGTAGTGGTTGGGCACAAACCTCTTCCTCATGACCCTCTTCATCTCATCCCAAGTTTCAATGGGTCTCTCATTATACCTCCTCCTAGTGGTCACTAATTGATCCCACCAAATGAGAGCATAGTCTAGAAATTCCACCACCGCCAACCTAACCTTCTTTTGTTCGGAATAGTGGTGACATTCAAACACAAACTCTACCCTCTTTTCCCATTCTAAGTATGCCTCCGGGTCAGATTTCCCATGGAACGAAAGAATCTTCATCTTAATACTGCCCATATTAGCATCCTCCCTATTCCCGTCATTGTATCTACCCCGTGTGGCTTCTCTTCTACCGCTACCAAATCCTCTACCTCTTCCATTCCTACCCCAATTTTCATTTTGGCTCTCCTCATCTCCTCCCAAATCATAATCTTCCTCTTCTTTTCATCTACCCATATTTTTAGGCTTAGATTTATCTCCACTAGTACTAACTTCAAGCCTACTCATCCTCTCGTGCAATGGCTCCAACTCGACTGTAATATCCAAGCCTGGTGAACGGTACAGTTTAAGATTTCGTATGTTTATAGATTATTTAGTTAAGATTAAGTTTGATTTAGATGTTAAGAGTTGTGATTATGGGTCATAGTATTGTTGGTTGTTATTGTTTTGTGGTATTGTTGATATTAGTTGATGGGTAGTTGTGTTGTATCAGCGTTGCGATTCGATTTTCGTTGCATAGAGTTGTTTTGGCCGAGAGCAGACCGCATCCGAGGTGATTTGTGCAGCGCACCCGCGGTCTTTATTGCAGAATTTGTGGAATTGCCGAAGAGACACCGCACCCGCGGTGGGATAGGTACCGCACCCGCGGTCGTCGATTTCAGAAATTTGGTTGAGGTGCCGAAGGCAGACCGCACCCGCGGTGAGGTATGTAGCGCACCCGCGGTGCATGAACAGTAGAAGCGTGTTTTCGAGATTTAAGTGATATAATGCAAGAGTTGGTTCATTTTTCTCATTTCTTCTCCCATTTTCTCGGTTCTTTCTCTCAAGGGGAGGTTAGGGTTTCATTTCTTTTCTTTGATTCAAGCTACTTGTTGGATTATTTAAGTGTTATCAAGGTTCTTGTGGGTTCAAGGAGCTAAGGTAAGCTTGTGGTATAGTTTATTCTTGGTTTTGGTGTCGGGAGAAATCATGGGTTTGTTGATGGTGTTGGTTTTATGGATTTAATGGTATGAGTTTGTGATTATTGGGTTATTGATGGTGCAAATTATGGTTTATTGTTGTAGGTTGTGTACCAAGGGTATAGATTCAAGGTTCCAAGTGTTGTAAGTGGAATTCATTTCCTTGTGCTCACATGATAATATATGTATTGTGTTTCAATGGTTTTAAAGTGTTATTCCCTTCCATTTGATTCATGCTATGTATTAATACACCTTGTTGTATATTAGAGACATTCTTATGTCTCAATTATGTTAAAGGGAATACAAAAGAAAATAGAGTCTTCAAAGTGTTTGTTTTAATGCCAAAGAGAGAATTCAAATGTTTTATTGGATTGATAGATACATAGTCAGAGATTGCATGCAATTAGTTGATCAACGACCATAGGCTTATATCCCTCAGAGTTATCGATGTATATCGATGGGATATAGGTACAGAGACAGAGTTACTATATAGATATCAATCCAACAGAGAAAAGAGAAATACCATCGTTATTGTTATTCATTCTATGATATTCATGTTTCAGAGTTGATGGTATTTAATGTTTTCAAAGCCATGTTTTCAGAGTGTGATATGTACATTGCTATGTAAGAGTTCCACTTGCTGAGTTTTATACTCATTTCAGTTATTTCATGTGATGCAGATAAGAGCGACGAGCCGGGACGTTGATTGAGGCCGGAGTCATATGCATATAGAGATGGAGGAAGGAAAGATTATTTTGATAGCATTTTGGACATGATCATAAAAATGATATTTTGTTTTGTTGTATCATTTTGATTGATCATGTGTATACTTTTGACTATATGGAAATGTATTTTAAACCTTTTTTCCTTCAAGAAGAAATTTTAAAAAAAAAATTTTAAATTCCGCTGTTATTTTATGAATTCGGGTCAGAGGGTTACATTTAGTGGTATCAGAGCACCGTTCTTCGGACCAATGCATATGACTTCGTCTACTTTCAACAGTCCGGGTATGTCTTCTTCTACATATAATTATTGTTATTGGTTGATATGTATTATGTGAGCACATTGTAAGAGTATGCCTCCTAAGAGAAAGGCTTCAGAGGGTGAGGATAGTTCTTCCTCTAGAGTTGTCGGTGAGTTCGGCAAGCTACTGAAAGAGCAAGCTAAGGTCCATAGTGAGCAGATCCAACAGTTGTTACGTTTGCAAGGAACAGGCCAAGGTAGAGGTCAAGGGAGAGGCCAAGTGGCTCAGGCAGTTGGGACCGATGGGATCTTTAAATTCCGCTGTTATTTTATGAATTCGGGTCACAGGGTTACATCGACCCTCATCATCCTACTAAAATGCCCAAACAACGCCTTCATTTGAACCTTAGAGGACCCTGGGTTCGAACTATCTCCTACCTCCTTCTCCATTTAATTTCAGATTTGTACCTGCAAGAAAACGTTAGTAGAAAACAAAATATTTCTCACCCAAGTCCTCACGGTCACTCCAAAGAAAAGTCGCTCGTCACTCCTCTCTAGTTTTTTTTTTGCTCACAACAAATAGTCACCGTCACTCCAAATAAATAACACTCGCACTCAAATGTTTTCACTCGCATTTGATAGTGCTCTCGAAAGTGTTCTCAAGCTTTGTATTTGTATATCAAACAATCAAGTTCGACTTGTGAACAAATGTGATCGACTCACTTGGACTGCGGAGACAAGCAATTTGAAGGTAAATATTTTTTTTTTTGACTGTGTGAGGCACTTGTATATGACTCACAAAAATTAATAGAACAAAATACAAAAAAGAAATAATGGTGAATTTTGGGATTTTTGGTTTTTTTTTTCAGAGTACTTACTCGAAAATCCTAACAAAAAAATCACCAAAAATTTCAAAAACTGACGAAGAACGATATACTAAAAATATAGATCTGAAAAAAGAACGAAAGGATAACAGATCTGATAATAGACGAGATAATAACGTGATAAACTTACTTGAATTCAATGGACCTAACCTCTGATACCAAATGATATGAATCCTCGTACGATGAAAAGCAAACGAGATTAAATATGAATCGCGTCCTCAATTCTATAACAAACAAAGATCGTTGTTACGATGTCCCGATCTTTTGATTCAAGGAATTACGTGATATTCACCGCTAAACGACGCGGTTTAGTAATAAACAATCACAAAAGAAACAATCGAAACTTAATCGAACCTTCAAAGAACTCGTCTTTGACAATCCGCGCAAGACAAGATCGACAAACGCCACAAAGTTAAAACTTTGATAAGTTTGATTTTTGAAAACAAAGCTAAAGCCTTGAAAAGTTGAGAGAAAACTCAAAAACTTTGATAAACTCCATAATGTTAAAATTTTCGTCCATAATATTGTGTACAAATCTAAAAGATACTCAAAATCAAGTTACCAAGATAATTAGGATTCTTAACAAGGAAACTAGATTTTCTTCTCGCAGCAGGCACGCCCGGGCGGCAGAATTTGACCGCTCGAGCGCCAGGTCTTCTGGCTATTCGCGTTCGGGCAGTAGAAAAGGACCACTCGAGCGCTGAGTGTTCTGGAAATCACCTCTTGGTCAGTACTTTTGGCGCTCGGGCGGTATTGTTTTACCGCTCGGGCGCGGGTCATTCTAGATGTTTTCTTCGTTCATCACTTGAACGGTGTTCTTATGACTCCCAAACTTACTCCCATGCATCAAGAACCCTTCAGCACTCTGCACCTTGCTTGTAAGTCCTTCTTTATTGCTCATAAGCCCTTGTAGTGCCTCTTTGAATCTCTTTAGCCGTCCTCTCGTGATTGGTCCCTCTGGAAACTCTAAAGGATCCCACGCTTTCCTTGGAGCTTGACCACCATTGTTCGCATCACCCTGCTTAGAAGCATCTGTATACACAACAAAATCCTCAGTACCATTCGAATTTGGTAGCCTTCCGTGTCAAACTTGTCAGTGGCAATGCTATCTTCGAAAAGTCCGCTATAAAACGTCTGTAATATCCTGTCATACCAAGAAAACTTCTAACCTCCGAAACTCTCTTTGGGATGAACCATTGCTTAATAGACTCAATCTTGGCTAGATCTACCGATATTCCCTCTCTGGAAACAATATGGCCCAAAAACACCACCTTTTCTAACCAAAATTCACATTTCTTTAACTTAGCATACAATTGCTTCTCCCTCAATAACTGCAACACAATTCTTAAATGCTCACGATGAAGTTCTCATGTCTTTGAGTAGATCAAAATGTCATCAATGAAAACAATGACAAAAGTATCCAAATACCGCTTAAAGACAAGGTTCAGTAAATTCATGAAAACTGAAGGAGCATTGGTTAGTCAAAAAGACATCACCAAAAATTCATAATGGTCATACCTCGTTCTAAAAGAAGTCTTTGGTATGTGCTCTTTTTTCACCTTCAATTGATGATATCCGGACCGAAAATCGATTTTCGAAAACACTGTTGCACCTTGCAATTGATCAAAAAGATCATCAATTCGAGGCAAATGATATTTATTCTTAACAGTAACTTTGTTGAGTTCTCGATAATCAATGCATATAATCTCAAAGATCCATCCTTTTTTTTCACGAATAGCACTGGAGCTCCCCACGACGAGGAACTAGGACGAACGAAACCTTTATCTAATAGCTCTTGCAATTGATTCTTCAATTCTTTCATCTAAGTCTGAGCCATTCTGTACGAAGCCTTAGAAATTGGAGCTGTACCTACAATTAAATCAATAACAAACTCCGCTTCTCGATCAGGTGGTAATCCAGGTACTTCCTCAGCAAACACATCAAGATAATGCTTGACCACATCAATATTCTGCAGTTGCAAATCACTTTCCTTTCGCACATCCAACACTGAAGCAAGAAAACCAATACAACCTTTGTGCAACAATTTAGTAACTTGTAGACAAGAAATAATAGGAATACTCATCGAAGATCCTAGACCAAGAAATACATCACTCTCATGGTCATTGGCTAAAAACTTCACTGTCTTGCCCACACAGTCAATCACCGCACGATAGGCAGACAACCAGTCCATACCCAATATAACATAAAAAGCAACCATCGAAAAAACTAAGAAATCAGCAAACAATAATGTTGTACCCATTTGTACAGGACAAGCCTTAATGATACTAGTGGGACAAATTTCATCTCCAGAGGGCAACACAATATTGAAGTGTAAAGGCATGACAGTAGGTTCAGCAGATAAAGTATGCATAAACACTTCAGGCATAAAAGAGTGTGTCGCACCAGTATCAATTAATGTAAGTGCTTCCTTGCCAGATATTAAAATATTACCTGATATTACCGAAGAATCAAGATTAGCACTTTCTTTTGTCATTGCAAAAATTCTACCTTGAACTCTTCCATGATTCGAAGCAAGAGGGCACTTCTACGCCATGTGCCCCATTTCTTTGCATCTATAACATCGATCACTTCCAATCAAACATTCTCCCTTGTGTGGCTTGCCACACTTAGGACACAACGGTCTCTCAGTATATGAGGAAGGCAAACAAGGTTTATTACGCTGTTCCATCTTACCTTTCCCCTTGTGGCCACCTCGAACAGTAGCACCTGTCCCTTGACCTCTTGCTTGGAAATCTTGTCATCTCAACTGTCGCTCCTTCTCGATCTATTGTTCATTGTGCTCAGCAAGCAAATCTCTCTCAACAATCTCTTGATATGTGACCACTTTTGATATATGAATGTCCCTTCTAATCTCTGGCTTCAAACCACGAAGGAAGTGTTCCCCCTTATCTTTATCATTTTCAGCAATGAAGGGAACAAAGACGCATCCTTCCTCAAATTTCAAAGTATACTCAGTGACAAACATAGAATCTTGCCTCAATTCAAGAAATTCTTTCACCTTCATGGCCTTGACTTCCCTTGAAAAATATTTGGCATAGAATATGATACGAATCTGATCGGGAGTGGCGTGCAAATGGTTGGAAGAAGAATTAAGAAGCATTGTGGTCTCGGAATATAAAGCTTAATGATGACAAATCAAGCATATTCAAGCAAGTGGTGGAGTTCAACAAAGAATATAATGAACGAGTCCCGAGCAACCAAGAATGTGAGTGCAAAATGGCCCAAGAGGACAGCGGTCCTCGCGCACATGCGCGATATTTGACGCGATATGCGCGAGAGGTCGCGCATATGCGCCAAACAGGGCGCGCATATGAAAGAGAATCGATTAAGGTGCCCAAATACGCAACGGAAGTTTCAAAAATATTTTCAAGGGCAAAATCGAACACCTCAATCCTATAGTGTGTAGCAAATACGAAAAACATAATATGACATTCATAGGGTGTTTAGAATTTTTATCTATCAATCTTAAAAAAATGATGTTTGGCTCCAACTAAGTTGTAAACAACTTAGATCTTGAAGGAAGACAATTTACAAGGTTCTCCTTTGAGCACTCCTTGCTCAAAAATTGAGCCCATCACCAACTAGGTAGAAGCCCTCTTATTTTGCACTAGAAAAATAAGAAGATTTTTCTTTGAGAAGTGTAAGGATTCCTCAACAATTGAAGAAGCCAAAAATGAAGGAGAATAATGCCTCAAAATTTCGGCCAAAGTGGAGGGGAGGAGAGAAGGAGGAAATTTTCTTGGTGTGACAAAAAGTTAAAGCAAAAAGTTGCATGTGCATACCATGCCATTAACTCAAAAGTTGCCTCCAACCCTTCACCTTCCAAGCATGCAATTTGTTTGGGCTTGTAACAATTACAAGGCCCATAGACTATTATTCAAATGTCTCAAACATATTTGAGACCATTTAAAATTTACTTGATTTTACTCAAGCCCACTAGTTTAATAATTATTTCTAATTGGGCTCTACAAGGCCCAATGTAATTTAATTAATTCAACACTTGATTTAATTTAATTATTTGGACTCTACTAGGCCCACTAGTGTTTAATTAATTCAACACTTAAATTAATTTAATTTAGTCCATAATAATGTTTATGAAAATCACAATTTTAAAGTACATTATTTAATTGGCCAACTTTTAATTTAGGAACACTTCCATAAATTAAAAGTCACATTCTCCTTATCGAAGTCATACTTCTATTTTGTTTACGCTTATAAACTCCTTTATAAGCCGTTCAATACATTGAACTATTTTACTTCTCAACGGGATCTAGAAAGCTAGTACTTGTGTGGTACTCAATGGTTCATTGATACAACTAGCAGTGGGTTCACATCTCCGTGTGATTTGGGACTAAACATGTCTTTATATGACATACCCCAATTGCTCTATTCTTACTTATAACCTCATTGATAATAAGAACGTCATAAGTCAAGTCTCATAGTACCCAACCAATCATGTTAAACGCCTAGCTGCATCCATTACATGTTTCTCTAGGTATCAAATGATAGTTCCTGCAAGAACCATTCAATTATGGTTAGCGTACAGTACGGTCCCTTCATCTCATATATTCCGACCGATTCGACAACTATTGGTATATCGAGAGCTGTTTAAGAATCGATACTATGTGTCATGTCGTAGTTGCATCGATGGTGTAATCTATGAAACCCCTTTCATAATTACCAACAACACTCTGATCAGAGATTTCATACTATATACACATTGGATATTCATACCCGAAGGTAAGCGCTGAATCCCCGACTACAATGCATCGACTCCTATATGTTTCGACAGAACACCCAACCTTGTCACCTGATGACCCCATATGAGTCGGTAAACAATTCAAAGTGCAATGCTAGTATATAGTGTCTCAATGTTATCACGGGTCATAAGGGCTAATAGTGTACAACCATAAACAAGGACGTTTCCACTCGATAAGTGATAACCACTTGGAAAGTCCTAAATGGAGGGTTGTTCAGTGCACTCTACCAAGAGCACCTATCTGCATGCTCGGACATCACAATGTTCCCTACCAATGAAACATGGTACTCACATCGCAGATACTAGTATCAAACTCAAGCGGCCTATGTCCTTCTTATCGTCGGCTGAATCGACTAGGAACTGTTTAGAATATACAGTATTCCAAATATGAGTTTCATGATACTCATCATATGAGCATCTCATATTCTTTTTACTATTTGTATATTCAAAGATTTTATCTATGCTACTAGCATGGGTATACAGATAAAGATGTGCCAAAACAATAATTTCAAATATTATTAAAATAAAGATTGTTTATACATAGAGTTTCATTGTGAACCCTCGGCAAACACTTGGCTCGACGGGCACCTACTCTAACCATCTCCCACTTGCACTAGAGCCAACTACCCATATGCTTCAAACCCATCGATTCGCGATGCTTCTCGAATAATGGTCCAGGTAAAGGCTTAGTTAGTGGATCAGCAACATTATCTGCGGAGCTGACTTTGTCAATCGACACTTCTCCTCTTTCCACAATCTCTCGGAGGATGTGGTACTTTCTCAATATGTGTTTGGATTTTTGATGAGACATTGGCTGCTTTGCTTGAGCTATAGCTCCCGTGTTGTCACAAAACTCCTGGACATGAGCAACTCCATTAGGAATGATGCCCAACTCTTTGACAAATTCTTTATCCAAACAGCCTCCTTTGCTGTAGCTGATGCAGCAATGTATTCAGCCTCAGTGGTGGAATCCGCAGTACTGTCTTTCTTGGAACTCTTCCAAGAGACAGCATGTGGGGACACGGGCTCTAACTCAATTATCTTTGGGATTAAATGGATCTTTGCTAGAAAACGTGGGTCAAAAATTTGCTTTTAACATACTACACATATATAAGATTTATTGCATTTCATTAACAGTAAATACATGTCTTGTTTCATTCATACAATCAAACTAGTATTTAAAAGTATTAATACATGTCTAATACAACAACTAGTTATTCTGCTACGCCCGTGATCACCACGCTATCATCTCTCAATCATCCTCGTCTCGACCCTGATCCTGCCCCACCTGTTGTTATGCACACATACAGACACAACAACAGCCGAAAACTCCGGTGAGAACAAATCCCAGTATAAAACATGTATACATGCATGTCATGCAATTAAATACAAAATCATAACACATAAATCAGTAATTATGACACATTAGTGAATACAGATAAAACTCTTCGACTCTTATTCTTTGACTCGACTCATATCTAAGTCTAGGGATCCCGGTGTGAATAAGACGTAACAAGTCTCCCACCTACTCTCCCAATCGTGGTGGCGGTACGTCTTATTCCTAGACTTCGGTCCTGTCTGTATCGAGTGTCTACAATCGGAGGAAATCTGCTCCTATGCGTCGATACCACCGAACATCTAGAAATTTGACAATTCTGCCAATGACTCTCCTATCTTAAATGCTTGAATATAAATCAATAGACAAAGCGTAAACATAAAAAAAAAATAAACAATCTAGTATGTGATTTTGGGAAACTCAAATCAAGTCTAATTCGAGTTGTATCTTCCCGCATTCACATGAATTATACCTTTCGTTGTCATAGTTCTTGTCGTAGTCGAAAGTTTGGTGTCAAATCAGCCAATATTAAATCTGAAATGCCAATGTATAGATGTATTCTATCAATATACAACTCAAACAAGTCTTGTACAAATCATTATTCAATCTCGGTACAATTCGACGGCATATCGGCGTGATCTTGCAATACCGATCTATTCAAATCTCAACATATATCAAGAAGTCAAATCCTCAACTCATAAACAGCATAATATACTCATTATTATCTTAAAATCTGCATATCTCAACTCAATACCTGCTAAAAACTGTAAAAATTGCATATTATATCTGTGCTTCGATCCGGTTGCGAATATACGTTCACAATAATCATAAGAACACATAATCTCAATCATATCAAATTTCCCCAACATCTAAACTTCACTTCAGGTAGGAAATAAAGAAGACTTACATCCTTACGAAGCTATTGAAGAGAGGAGCACAAATCTAGTCTCGGATCGCAATTTGGTTAAACGGATTTGTCACAACCAAGTGTGGAAGAGAAGAGGAAAAGCTTGGAGCTCTCGTTGCTGGTCTGCTGAATGAGGAAGAAATGAATCAGCACTAAGTCTATATATATATCATGCCATGTGTCAACTTGAGAAGTAAAGGTGGATTTCTCGCACAGAGCACCGCGGGTGCACTCAAGCTACGACAATCCTTCAACATTTCAAAATCGACGACCGCGGGTGCGGTATGTCTTGGACCGCGGGTGCGGTGACCCTACTGTAATTCTTCACGTTTCATGAGTTACAACCGCGGGTGCGGTAGAATACTAGGCGCGGTTGCGGTCACTTCTTCATGAAACATTTCATATATATATCACAATTCAAAAGTCTCCAACAAGAATCTCGGGCATTACATTTCTTCCCCTCTTAGATATGAGTTCGTCCTCGAACTCGCAGGCAATCAATTAATGGTATATAAAGGAAGCAATATGATCAAAAGCGGAATAAAAACTCACATCATGAAAATAACTCGGGACATCTCTGTCTCATCTCTGATTCTGTCTCCCAAGTCGCTTCTTCAGTACCATGACGACTCCACTGAACTTTCACTAATGGAATAATAGTCTTTGTTCTTAGCTGTTTCTCTTTTCGATCAAGAATCTGAATCGGCTGCTCGACGTAACTCAAAGTTTGATCTAGCTCGGCTTCTGCAGGCTGAATGACATGAGAACTATCTGGCATATATCTACGCAACATCGATACATGGAAGACGTCATGTATCCCTGATAGAGAAGGAGGAAAAGCAAGTCTATACGCACGATCGCCAATCTTTTCATGAATCTCGTACGGACCGACGTATCGAGGAGACAACTTCCCACGCTTGCCAAATCTGACCACGCCTCTGAAAGGAGAAATCTTTAAGAATACTCTGTCTCCCTGTTCGAGCACTAACGGTCTACGTCTGATGTTCGCGTACTTCGCCTGTCTATCTTGTGCCGTCTTCACTCGCTTCTGAATTATCTTTACTTTCTCTGTCATTTCACGAATCATATCTGGCCCTAAGTCTGGTACCTCTGAGATGTTATCCCAATATAGCGGAGATATGCACTTCTTTCCGTATAATGCCTCAAACGGTGCCATCTCGATGCTCGGTTGATAGCTGTTGTTGTACGAGAATTCACAAAGAGGGAGTGAATCTTGCCAACTAGTACCAAAATCTAGTACTACAGCTCTCAGCATATCTTCTAAAGTCTGGATAGTCCACTCTGACTGTCCGTCTGTCTGGGGATGGTAAGCAGTACTCAAGTGTATTGTCATACCTAGAGCCTGCTGTAGACTGTGCCAAAAGTGTGAAGTGAATCGTGGATCACGATCTGATACGATCAACTTCGGCACACCATGTAATCTGACCACTTCTCGGACATATATCTCGGCCATCTGATCATATCTGTACGTCATCTTGTATGGATTGAAGCATGCGGATTTGGTCAATCTATCTATCACAACCCAAATCACATCGCAGCCTCGGGATGATCGTGGTAACTTCGTGACGAAATCCATAGAAATATGATCCCATTTCCATTCAGGAATAGCTAAACTCTGAAGTAACCCTCCGGGCTTCTTTCTTTCGTCCTTCACCTGTTGGCAATTCAAGCATTTAGACACATACTCTGCAATATCTGTCTTCATCTGTTTCCACCAGAATTGTGTTTTCAGATCATTGTACATCTTCCTGCACCAGGATGAATACTGAACCGACTACAGTGCGCTTCTGACAGTATCTGTTGTTTCAAATCTGAAACATCTGGCACTACAAGACGGTTATTCACATACAAAGCATGATCAAGTACCTGATACTCAGAAATATGTCATGATCTGACCATATCAATCGACTTCTGAACACTCTGATCGGTTCTTTGTGCCTCTTTGATGCGAACAATCAAATCTGGTTCCCACTGAATAGTGGCAAGTCGCAACGGTCTACTATCTGTATCAAATACTAATCCAGAAAAGCAACAATCTTCTATCATATTCGAAACACCTATCGTTGACAAGAATAAGAAACATACCTTTCGACTCAAAGCATCCGCTGCTGCATTCGACTTCCCTGGATAGTACTTGATCTCGCAATCAAAGTCTTTCAGCAGATCAAGCCATCGTCGCTGTCTCATATTCAACTCTGACTGGGAAAACAGATACTTCAGGCTTTTGTGATCAGAATAGATCTCAAATTTATCCCCATACAGATAGTGACGCTAGATCTTCAATACAAAAACGATAGCCGCCAATTCAAGATCATGAATTGGGTATCGTCTCTCGTGTGGCTTCAGCTGTCTCGAAGCGTATGCAATCACATCTCCTCGCTGCATAAGAATACATCCTTTTCCTCTGTTAGATGCATCACAATATACAACGAAATCCCCCGTGCCTGAAGGTATCGTCAGGACTGGAGCACTAGTCAATCTCTTCTTCAACTCTACGAAGCTCGACTCACATGCTTCTGACCAAATAAAAGGCGCATTCTTCTAAGTCAACTGAGTGATTGGCTTCGCTATACTGGAAAAATCTCGGATGAATCGTCGACAGTATCCTGCCAGACCCATGAAACTGCGTATCTCTGGCACAGAAGTTGGTCTAGGCCAACTAATCACTGCTTCGACTTTGCTCGGATCGACAGATATACCGTCTTCAGATATAATATGCCCCAAAAACACCAATTGTCTCAACCAAAACTCACACTTTGACAGTTTAGCATACAATTTCTCTAATCTCAGAATTCTCAATACAGTTCTAAAATGATCAGCATGCTCAATCATACTCTTGGAATACACCAAAATATCATCTATAAATACAATCACAAACTCATCCAAGTACCTCTGAAAGACACAGTTCATCAGACTCATAAACACCGCTGGCGCATTCGTTAAACCAAAAGGCATGACAATAAACTCGAAATGTCCATACCTGGTTCGGAATGCAGTCTTCGGTATATCTGAATCTCTGACTCGCAGCTGATGATTTCCAGATCGCAAGTCGATCTTGGAATAGACAGAGGATCCCTGCAAATGATCAAACAAATCGTCGATGCGAGGCAATGGGTACTTGTTCTTTACTATTGCCTTGTTCAGTTGCCGGTAATCGATACACAATCTCATCGAACCGTCTTTCTTTTGCATGAATAGCACTGGTGCGCCTCAAGGAGATACACTCGGTCTGATATATCCCTTGTCCAGCAAATCTTCAAGCTGTTCTTTCAATTCTTTCAACTCTCTCGGTGCCATTCTATAAGGAGCTCGAGAAATAGGAACCGTACCTGGTACTAGGTCGATGCTAAAATCTACCTCTCTAACTGGAGGCAATCCCGGAATCTCATCGAGGAACACATCTGCAAACTCGCAAACCACTGGCACATCTGCCAAGGTAGGACTCGATTTCAGTAAATCAACTGAATAGACAAGGAACCCCTCTGCTCTTTTCTGTAGTAATCGAGTCATAGACAATACTGAAATCAAAAGAATTCTAGCTCTAGACCCTTTGCCGTAGAACTTCCACTCTTCAGCCATCTCTGGTCTGAATCTAACAATCTTGTGGAAACAGTCTACTGTCGCTCTGTACTTGGTTAGCATGTCGATACTAATAATGCAATCAAAATCAGATAACCCAAGTACAACACAGTGTAAATCTATCTCATGCCCATCATACTGTAGTAAACACGATCTAACAGATGTCACTGATATCAACCCTATCCCCAAAGGAGAAGAGACAGACACTACACTAGACAACGACTCAATAGGCAATGCATATGTCAATGCAAAACGCACAGATAAGAATGTATGTGATGCACCTGTGTCTATCAGTACATAAGCAGGATAACTGCAAATAGAACAGTTACCTGCTATCACGTCATCAGGGGCATCCTGAGCCTGCTCTTCTGTCAGCGCAAACACTCGAGCCTGCTGTCTCGACGGCTGCCTCACCGTCTGGCTACCCCTAGCTCTGGGCTGTGTCGATGTAGGGGCTGGATGGAATGAATGAACAGATGATGCCTGCCTCTCTGGCTGAGCTTCAGAGCCAGATGCTCCTACACTCTGAGTCTACTGTGCACCTTTCTGTGGACAAACCTTGGCGAAGTGGCCCTGCTGTCTGCAAATGTTGCAGCGACCCATCACGCCCTGACACTGCTCGGTGGCATGTCTACCTCCACAAGAACTACAGTAAACCCCTGTATACTCTGATCTCTGGCCCGACCCTGTCTGTCTCGGCCCACTGGAGCTCGACGAACTGCTCCCTGATTTCTTGAACTGCTTCCCCTTCACTTTCAAACTGTCTTTCCTCCCGCTGCTGCTACCACCACTCTCGAATCTGGGAGGTGGTTGCTGAAACTGACCCGAGGGCTAGGGTGGTCTAGGAGTCTGAGTGGTATAAGAAGTGCTTCGTTGCCTAAGCAACCCGGCTTCTGCTCCCTTCGCCCTCTTCAAGGCATCAGAAAAATTGTTGGGTCGTCCCGTGTTCACCAAGGTGAATATCTCCGGATTCAGGCCATTGATAAACTGATCCGCAATGGCCTCGTCATTCCCAGCAACGTGGGGAGCAAATCGAAGCAATGTGGAGAACTTAGCGACATATTCTTTGATATTCAGCTGTCCCTGTCTTAGGTTGGCAAATTCAGCACCTTTGTCTTTTCGGTAGGAGACAGGAAAGAATCACTGATAAAACTCTGTCTTGAACACCTTCCAAGTGACCTCTGTACCACGATGCTCCAAGGCTCTCTTCGTGGTAAGCCACCAGTTCTTAGCCACTTCTTGCAGTTGATGCCCAATAAGTTTAACTCGTCGCTCGTCGGTGTAGTCAAGAGATTCAAATAACATTTCGATGTCATCGAGCCAACTTTCACATTCAACGGAATTTTCTGTGCCCTTCAGTGTTGGTGGTCGAAATGACTGAAACGGCTTTAACAAAATCTCCATCGGTGTAGCGGTCACATCCATCGGATCATTGGATGTACAGCCCTGTTCTAGTGCCCGACCTGCTACTGGTTGCGGTACCCGTCGAGGAGGCATATCTGATTATCAAACGGATTAGTATACAGTCTATACAATCTGTCTCAGTCCTCCTCTGATCATATACCTCTGATCCAGAATCGGTTCTGATTCAGTCTTGGCAAGTAGATGCTGTAATCAACTCAGAAAACAATACAACATATCATAGGGAAAGCAATAAATCATGCTAGCACAAGCAGAACGAGGAATAGACTCAATTTACCCCGCTCATTCTGTTCTATCTCAGTCTAAAGGATCTATCGCTCTGATACCACCTGTTGTGGGGATCCGGGCTCTAACTCGATTATCTTTGGGATTAATTGGATCTTTGCTAGAAAATGTGGGTCAAAATTTTGCTTTTAACATACTACACATACATAAGATTTATTGCATTTCATTAAAAGCAAATACATGTCTTGTGTAATATCCAAGCTTGGTGATCAGTACAGTTTAAGATTTAATATGATTATTGACTCCTTGGATAAGTTTAAATATAGTTTTCATGTTAAGAGTTGAGATTTATGATTTATAGTATTGTGGTTATAGTTGATGTGTGGTGATACTGTAGTGTCGTTGCGATTAAATTCATGATAATTTGTATATTGAGCCAATTGGTATGAGACCAATTGGAGTGGTTATAGAAGACATAGAGGTGTAACTTTCATGTTTTGAGTTTTGTTCAAATCTTTGTGGAAGACAAGCCAATAGCGCCCCGAAGTTTGTCGTGTGTGTCGTCGTTCTTCCATTGACACATTTTGGGATATTGAGCATAACGTTTTACTCAGACCTTCAAATGACATGAGGCCAATTGGAGAAGCAAGCCAAGACATAGATCTACAACTTTCATGTTTACCACTTTTTTAAATTATGTCGGGAAGAGGCGTTTCGGAGGCGATCTTTGAGGCGGCTGTGCGCAGATCGGTAATTTATGACCGCCCGAGCGCCACCGGTTCTGTAAATTTTGTATCAAACAGTATGGTCCGCGCCCCAGCAGTAATTTATGACCGCCCGAGCGCCAGCTCAGTACAAAAGCGTGTTTTGCGTGAATTAAAGCATAAAACCGATTGAAACTCTCATTTTCTTCATTTCCCTTCTCTTCTTTTTCTCTCCTCCAACGTTTCCAAGTAGGGTTCTTCATTTTCTTCTTATCCTTTCTTTCAATCAAGCAATTAATCTTCAATCCGGAGTTGGAACTTCATCTTTTTAGAAAATGGGGCAAAGGTAAGTGGTTTTTCTTCTTGTTCTTGAGTTATTGAAGATGGTGGAGTTAGGGGATGATAAGTGTGATAGATGTATTGTGATAAATGGTCATTTAATGTCATTATTTGGGTGTTGATGGTTAGTTTTTGGGTTTATTATTGTAGGATCACCATCAAGGTTTAAGAAACCAAGTGCTACAAGTGTAGTAAGTGGAATTCATTCCTTGTGCTCACATGATAATATATGTATGGTGTTTCAATGGTTTTAATGTGTTATTCCCTTCCATTTGATTCATGCTATGTATTAATACACTTTGTTGTATATTAGAGGCTTTATATGTCTCAATTTTATAAAAGGGAATGCCAAAGAAAAGAGTACTCAAAGTGTTTGTTTTAATGTCCAAAAGAGATTTCAAATGTTTTATTGGATTGATAGATACATAGCAAGATTGCATGCAATTAGTTGATCAACGACCATAGGCTTATATCCCTCAGAGTTATCGATTCATATCGATGGGATAGAGGCATAGAGACAGAGATACTATATAGATATCAATCCAACAGAGAAAAGAGAAATACCATCGTTATTGTTATTATTGCTATGATATTCATGTTTCAGAGTTGATGGTATTTAATGTTTTCAAAGCCATGTTTTACAGAGTATGATATGTATTCATTGATGTGTAAGAGTTCCACTTGCTGAGTTTTATACTCATTTCAGTTATTTCATGTGATGCAGATAAGAGCGACGAGCCGGGACGTTCACTGGAGCCGGGGTCATATGCATAAGAGAGGGAAGAAAGAAGACTATTTTGCAAGTATTTTTACATGATCACAAAAATGATGTTTTGTATTTTGTTGCCTCATTTGATTGATCATGTATTAACTTTTGTTTATATATTGAAATGTATTTTAAATCCTTCCTCCCTTTTAAGAAAATTTTTAAATTCCGCTGTGATTTTATGAAATCAGTCGAGGGCGTTACATTTAGTGGTATCAGAGCAACGTTCTTCGGACCAATGCATATGACTTCGTCTACTTTCAAAAGTCCGGGTATGTCTTCTCCTACATCTATGTATTGTTATCTGTTAATATGTATTATCTGAGCACGTTGTAGGATTTAATTTCTCGCAAGAGAAAAGCCTCAGAGGGTGAGGATAGCTCCTCATCGAGAGTTGTCGCCGAGTTCGGCAAATTATTGAAAGAGCAAGCTAAGGTTCATAGTGAGCAGATCCAACAGTTGCTCCGTTTGCAAGGTACAGGTCAAGGTAGAGGCCAAGTGAGAGGCCAAGTGGTTCAAGCTGTTGGAACTGATGGGATCTTTACTGCTTTTAAGAGAATGGATCCGCCTGAGTTTGCAGGAAGCACATATCCATTGGTGGCCGTAGAGTGGATTAAAGCACTTGAGGCGATATTTGATCATCTCAATTATGAAGACAAGGACAGAGTGGGTTGTGCGGTATTCATGCTAGTCAAAGCTGCACGTATTTGGTGGAATGCTACAAAAGTAGGTGTTGATGTTCCGGCATTAAAGTGGCAAGATTTCACGGATCTTTTCTATGACAAGTACTTCCCAGATGCACTTCGAGCTAGGAAGGTGACTGAATTTTTAAAGCTTCGTCAAGGAAGTATGAATGTTGACGAGTACATTTTGAAGTTTGAGGAGGGCTGTCTGTTTGCCCTATATATTGCCTCCAATGACAAAGACAAGGGTGCTCATTTTATTAGAGTACTTCGAGCAGAAATCAGAAGGGACATCAATATGTCTAAGGCGGTGACATTTAAAGAGATTGTGGCTAAAGCATTGTTAGCCGAGAGACAAGCGAGGCAGCAGGCTATTGCTCAAAGAGGTCAAGGTTCGAGCCAAAGAGGAAAAGACGGTTACAAGGGGAAAGGCAAGATAGAGCCGAGTTCTAAAGCACCGACAGTTCCATCTGATCCAGAGAAGCCGTTGTGTCCCAAGTGTAGTAGACATCATAGGGGAGAGTGCCGATTTGGTACTCATACTTGCTACCGTTGTGGCACTGCAGGCCATATAGCCAAGGATTGTCCGAGAGGCTCAAGTAAAGAGAAGGTGCAGGGTCGCATCTTCACCATGACGAAGGAAGGTATAAACCCTGATTCTTCTTTGATCTCTAGCACTATCTTAATTTCAGGCAGAGTAGCTACGACATTGATTGATACAGGTGCTACTCATTCTTTTATGTCTGAACTATTTTTGAGATCTTTGGGTTTAGTTCCTTCTATTCTTCCCCTCCAGTTTAATGTTGTATTGCCTTCGGGAGATGTGTTGTGCCCGACGTCTATTGTGTATGCGTGTTCTGTTCAAATCGATGGGCGAGTGGTTTATGCCGATTTGATTGTTATTTCGATGGTTGCGTTTGATATTATTCTTGGCATGGATTGGCTATCGACTTACTGTGCAGTGATTGATTGCGTTGCTAAGACGGTGAAATTTGCAGATGATGAAAATAAGGAAGGTTTGCTCGCCAGTGCAGGTACTTCGCTAGTCCTTCCTTTTATTTCGTGTCTTGAGGCTAAAAAGTTGTTGTTTAGAGGTTGTGATGGGTTTTTGGCTTCGATTGTTGATACGGATAGAATTGTGAAGTTGAATATCGATGATATTAATGTTGTGAGAGAGTTCTCTGATGTATTTGAGGATGATGTGCCGGGTTCACCGCCGGACAGAGATGTAGAGTTTGTGATTGATCTAGTTCCGGGTACGGTTCCTATTTCTAAGGCGCCGTACAGAATGGCCCCTACAGAGATGAAAGAGTTGAAGACGCAATTGCAGGATCTATTGGATAAAGGTTTTATTCGGCCGAGTTCTTCGCCTTGGGGAGCTCCGGTTCTTTTCGTCAAAAAGAAAGACGGGTCTTTGCGGCTTTGCATTGATTATAGAGAGATCAACAAAGTGATTATCAAGAATAAATATCCGTTGCCGCGAATAGACGATATTTTTGATCAACTGCAGGGGGCTACCGTGTTTTCGAAGATCGATATGCGATCTGGTTATTATGAGTTGAAGGTTAGGGAGTCTGATATCCCTAAGACGGCGTTGCGGACCAGGTACGGTCATTACGAATTTTTTGTGATGTCGTTTGGTCTGACTAATGCTCCTTCAGTCTCATGGATCTTATGAACCGGGGGTTTAAGCCGTATTTGGATAGCTTTGTCATTGTTTTCATCGACGATATTTTGATCTATTCCAAGACCAGAGAGCTTCATGCAGAGCATCTCAGAGTTGTTCCTCAGTTGTTGAGGGAGAAGAGGTTGTATGCTAAGTTGATGAAATGTGAGTTCTGGTTAGAGCAGATTTCTTTCTTAGGCCATGTTGTCTTGGAGGATGGGTTAGCTGTTGATCCAGCGAAAATAGAGGCGATACAGAAGTGGCCTATCCCTACCATTGTATCAGAGGTACGCAGTTTTCTTGGTTTGGCGGGTTATTATCGTCGTTTTATTTCTGATTTTTCCAAAATTGCCGTGCCATTAACCAATTTGACGAGGAAGACTGTGAAGTTTGAGTGGTCCAATGAATGCCAAAGAGGATTCCAGGAGTTGAAAGATAAGTTGACGACAGCTCCGGTACTTGCATTGCCCAGTGGTTCAGAGGACTTTGTTGTTTTTACCGATGTGTCGAAGAAGGGTCTTGGTGCAGTGCTGATGCAACGTGGAAAGGTTATAGCTTATGCTTCTCGTCAGTTGAAAGACTACGAGAAAAATTATCCTAAGCATTATCTGGAACTGGCAGCTGTGGTATTCGCCCTGAAAATCTGGAGACACTATTTATATGGCGAAGAGTGTGAAATTTTCACGGACCACAAGAGTTGAAAGTACTTGTTTTCTCAGAAAGAACTCAATATGCGGCAGAGACGGTGGTTAGAGCTTGTCAAAGATTATGATGTGACTATTAGTTATCACCCAGGGAAGGTGTAACGCTCTGACCCGATTTCATAAAGTAACAACGGAATTTAAAAAATTTCTTTGAAGGGAGGAAGGATTTGAAATAAATTTCAATGTATAAACAAAAGTTAATACATGATCAATCAAATGAGACGACAAAATACAAAACATCATTTTTGTGATCATGTCAAAATACTTGCAAAATAGTCTTCTTCCTTCCCACTCTTATGCATATGACCCCGGCTCCAGTCAACGTCCCGGCTCGTCGCTCTTATCTGCATCACATGAAATAACTGAAATGAGTATAAAACTCAGCAAGTGGAACTCTTACATATCAATGTACATATATCATACTCTGTAAAACGTAGCTTTGAAAACATTAAATACCATCAACTCTATAATATGAATATCATAGAATGAATAACAATAACGATGATATTTCTCTTTTCTCTGTTGGATTGATATCTATATAGTATCTCTGTCTCTGTGCCTCTATCCCATCGATATGAATCCATAACTCTGAGGGATATAAGCCTATGGTCGTTGATCAACTTATTGCATGCAATCTCTGGCTATGTATCTATCAATCCAATAAAACATTTGAATTCTCTCTTTGGCATTAAAACAAACACTTTGAAGACTATCTTTTCTCTTGTATTCCCTTTGACATGGTTGAGACAAAAAATGCCTCTAATATACAACAATGTGTATTAATAAATAACATGAATCAAATGGAAGGGAATAACACTTTAAAACCATTGAAACACAATACATATATTATCATGTGAGCACAAGAAATGAAATTCCACTTACAACACTTGGAACCTTGAATCTACTCTCTTGGTACACAACCTACAACAATAAACCATAAACTTCACCATCAACATCTCAA
>NC_133311.1:6760909-6777684 GCF_012295235.1 Primulina huaijiensis
AAACTGTACCGTTCACCAGGCTTGGATATTACAATCTCCCCTCCTTAGAGGAAATTTCGTCCTCGAAATTGACGTTACTGCACAAACAACTCAAGATACTTCTCTTTCATCTCATCCTCTGGTTCCCACGTGGCTTCTTCAATCAGATGATTCCTACAAAGGACTTTAACAATGCCGATCTCTTTGTTCCTCAACACTCTAACTTTGCGATCCAGAATCTGGACCGGAATCTGTTGGTACGTCAAATTCGACGTCAAGTCCAATGGCTCGTGGTGAAGAACATGGGAAGGATTTGCAATATATTTTCTGAGCATAGAGACGTGAAAAACATTATGAACTCTGTCAAGATCTGGCGGTAAGGCTAACCTGTAAGCTCGATCACCATTTCTATCCAAGATCTCAAATGGGCCAATAAATCTCGGACTCAACTTTCCCTTCTTGCCAAACCGCATCACACCCTTAAGAGGTGCTATCTTCAAGAACACATGATCGCCAACCTCAAACTGCAATGGCCTACGACGCACATCGGCATAACTCTTCATTCTCTCTCGGATAACAGCAACAACATCGGCAGTCTGTTGGACTAACTCTGGACCCAACATCTTCCTCTCACCAATCTCTTCCCAATATAAGGGAGATCTACATTTTCTGCCAAAAGTGCTTCATAAGGTGCCATGCCAATCGTCGCCTGGTAACTGTTATTGTACGTGAACTCAACAAGAGGCAATTTGGAATCCCAACTACCAGGATAGTCTATAGTACAAGCTCTGAGCATATCCTCCAAAATCTGAATAACTCTCTCTGATTGACCATCGCTCTGAGGATGATATGCTGTACTGAATGCTAAACGTGTACCCAAGGTTCTGTGCAAACTCTTCCAAAACTCTGAAGTAAATCTAGGGTCACGATCAGACACGATCGACACAGGACCACCATGAGGTCTAACAATCTCTGCTATGTACTCTTCGGCATATTGGTTCATGGAATACGTTGTCTTGACTGGGAGAAAATGAGCTGTCTTGGTCAACCGATCAACGATAACCCAAATAGAGTTACAGCCTTTCTGCGTTCTGGGAAGACCAATCACGAAGTCCATCGTAATATGCTCCCATTTCCATTGAGGAATCGGCAATGATAGCAATGTCCCAGCAGGTCTCTGGTGCTCGATTTTCACCTGCTGACAGGTTAGGCACTGAGAAATAAACATGGAAATATCTTTCTTCATACCCGGCCACCAATAGAGTCTACGAAGATCTTGATACATCTTGGTACTACCTGGATGTATCGAGTATGGCGCGGTATGTGCCTCTGTCAAAACGTCTCGCCGAATATCATCACAAACAGGAATACAAATACGGCCTCTGAATGTCACCAAACCATCTCTATTCGTCCCGAATTCTGAATTACC
This sequence comes from Primulina huaijiensis, assembly GCF_012295235.1. NCBI lineage: Eukaryota > Viridiplantae > Streptophyta > Magnoliopsida > Lamiales > Gesneriaceae > Primulina > Primulina huaijiensis. The sequence goes on from NC_133311.1 coordinate 6,762,318, forward strand.
TCTCTTCTCTGCTCTGGCTCTCAACTCTGTCAACTGAACATCATTGGCCTGCTCTCTACGGATCCTGTCCGTCAATGTAGCCCGAATGACTAACGCTGAAAAATGAGCAATGGTTCCTGGAACCACCAAAGCTATCTCCTCTCGTTCCAAGTCTAACAACAACGACTTCTGGATCATAGAATTCAACGAAGAACTTGACTTACGGCTCAATGCATCTGCTACAACATTAGCCTTCCCAGGGTGGTAACTAATAGTCACATCATAATCTTTGACAAGCTCTAACCACCGTCTCTGCCGCATATTGAGTTCTTTCTAAGAAAACAAGTACTTTAAACTCTTGTGGTCCGTGAAAATTTCACACTTTTCGCCATATAAATAGTGTCTCCAGATTTTCAGGGCGAATACCACAGCTGCCAGTTCCAGATCATGCGTAGGATAATTTTTCTCGTAGTCTTTCAACTGACGAGAAGCATAAGCTATAACCTTTCCACGTTGCATCAGCACTGCACCAAGACCCTTCTTCGACGCATCGGTAAAAACAACAAAGTCCTCTGAACCACTGGGCAATGCAAGTACCGGAGCTGTCGTCAACTTATCTTTCAACTCCTGGAATCCTCTTTGGCATTCATTGAACCACTCAAACTTCACAGTCTTCCTCGTCAAATTGGTTAATGGCAGGGCAATTTTGGAAAAATCTGAAATAAATCGACGATAATAACCCGCCAAACCAAGAAAACTGCGTACCTCTGATACAGTGGTAGGGATAGGCCACTTCTGTATCGCCTCTATTTTCGCTGGATCAACAGCTAACCCATCCTTCGAGACAACATGGCCTAAGAAAGAAATCTGCTCTAACCAGAACTCACATTTCTTCAACTTAGCATACAACCTCTTCTCCCTCAACAATTGAAGAACAACTCTGAGGTGCTCTGCATGAAGCTCTCTAGTCTTGGAATAAATCAATATATCATCGAAGAAAACAAGGACAAAGCTATCCAAATACGGCTTGAACACCCGGTTCATAAGATCCATGAAAACTGAAGGAGCATTAGTCAGACCAAACGACATCACAAGAAATTTGTAATGCCCATACCTGGTCCGAAACGACGACTTAGGGATATCAGACTCCCTAACTTTCAACTGATAATAGCCAGATCGCAGATCAATCTTCGAAAACACTATAGCTCCCTGCAGTTGGTCAAAAAGATCGTCTATTCGCGGCAACGGATATTTATTCTTGATAGTCACTTTGTTGATCTCTCTATAATCAATGCACAGCCGCAAAGACCCAACTTTCTTCTTGACGAAAAGAACCGGAGCTCCCCAAGGCGAAGAACTCGGCCAAATAAAACCTTTATCCAATCGATCCTGCAATTGCGTCTTCAACTCTTTCATCTCTGTAGGGGCCATTCTGTACGGAGCCTTAGAAATAGGAACCGTACCCGGAACTAGATCAATCACAAACTCTACATCTCTGTCCGACGGTAAACCCGGCACATCATCCTCAAATACATCAGAGAACTCTTTCACAACATCAATATCATCGATATTCAACTTCACAACTCTATCCGTATCAACAATCGAAGCCAAAAACCCATCACAACCTCTAAACAACAACTTCTTAGCCTCAAGACACGAAATAAAAGGAAGGACCAGCGAAGTACCTGCACTGGCGAGCAAACCTTCCTTATTTTCATCATCTGCAAATTTCACCATCTTAGCAACGCAATCAATCACTACACGGTAAGTTGATAGCCAATCCATGCCAAGTATAATATCAAACGCAACCATCGTAATAACAATCAAATCGGCATAAACCACTCGCTCATCGATTTGAACAGAACACGCATACACAATAGACGTCGGGCACAACACATCTCCCGAAGGCAATACAACATTAAACTGGTGGGGAAGAATAGATGGAACTAAACCCAAAGATCTCAAAAATTGTTCAGACATAAAAGAATGAGTAGCACCTGTATCGATCAATGTCATAGCTACTCTGCCTGAAATTAAGATAGTGCTAGAGATCACAGAAGAATCAGGGTTTATACCTTCCTTCGTCATGGTGAAGATGCGACCCTGCACCTTCTCTTTACTTGAGCCTCTCGGACAATCCTTGGAAATATGGCCTGCAGTGCCACAACGGTAGCAAGTATGAGTACCAAATCTGCACTCTCCCCGATGATGCCTACTACATTTGGGACACAACGGCTTCTTTGGATCAGATGGAACTGTCGGTGCTTTAGAACTCGGCTCTATCTTGCCTTTCCCCTTGTAACTGCCTTTTCCTCTTTGGCTTGACCCTTGACCTCTTTGAGCAATAGCCTGCTGCCTCGCTTGTCTCTCTCTAGCAATATCCTTCTCGTCTTGCTCAGCTAACAATGCTTTAGCCACAATCGCTTTAAATGTCACAGCCTTAGACATATTGATGTCCCTCCTGATCTCTACTCGAAGGCCTCTAATGAAATGAGCACCATTGTCTTTGTCATTTGAGGCAATATATGGGGCAAACAGAAAGCCCTCCTCGAACTTCAAAATGTACTCTTCAACATTCATACTTCCTTGACGAAGCTCTAAATATTCAGTCACCTTCCTAGCTCGAAGTGCATCTGGGAAGTACTTCTCATAGAAAAGATCCGTGAAATCTTGCCACTTTAATGCCGGAACATCAACACCTACCTTGGTAGCATTGCACCAAATGCGTGCAGCTTTCACTAGCATGAATACTGCACAATCCACTCTGTCTTTGTCCTCATACTTGAGATGATCAAATATCGCCTCAAGTGCTTTAATCCACTCTACGGCCACCAATGGATCAGTGCTTCCTGCAAACTCAGGCGGATCCATTCTCTTAAAAGCAGTAAAGATCCCATCAGTTCCAACTGCTTGAACCACTTGGCCTCTCCCTTGACCTCTACCATGACCTGAACCTCGCAATCGGAGCAACTGTTGAATCTGCTCACTATGAACCTTGGCTTGCTCTTTCAATAATTTTCCGAACTCGTCAACAACTCTCGATGAGGAGCTATCCTCACCCTCTGAGGCTTTTCTCCTGGGAGGCATTAAATCCTACAACGTGCTCACATAATACATATCAACAGATAACAATACATAGATGTAGGAGAAGACATACCCGGACCATTGAAAGTAGATGAAGTCATATGAATTGGTCCGAAGAACGTTGCTCTGATACCACTAAATGTAACGCCCTCGACTGATTTCATAAAATCACAGCGGAATTTAAAAATTTTCTTAAAAGAGAGGAAGGATTTAAAATACATTTCAATATATAAACAAAAGTTAATACATGATCAATCAAATGAGGCAACAAAATACAAAACATCATTTTTGTGATCATGTCAAAATACTTGCAAAATAGTCTGCTTCCTTCCCTCTCTTATGCATATGACCCCGGCTCCAATCAACGTCCCGGCTCGTCGCTCTTATCTGCATCACATGAAATAACTGAAATGAGTATAAAACTCAGCAAATGGAACTTTTACATATCAATGTACATATATCATACTCTGTAAAACGTGGCTTTGAAAACATTAAATACCATCAACTCTGAAATATGAATATCATAGCAATAATAACAATAACGATGGTATTTCTCTTTTCTCTGTTGGATTGATATCTATATAGTATCTCTGTCTCTGTGCCTCTATCCCATCGATATAAATCGATAACTCTGAGGGATATAAGCCTATGGTCGTTGATCAACTAATTGCATGCAATCTCTGGCTATGTATCTATCAATCCAATAAAACATTTGAATTCTTTCTTTGGCATTAAAACAAACATTTTGAAGACTATCTTTTCTCTTGTATTCCCTTTGACATGGTTGAGACATAAAATGCCTCTAATATACAACAAGGTGTATTAATAAATAACATGAATCAAATGGAAGGGAATAACNTAAATAATCAAAGCCACAAGCTTACCTTAGCTCCTTGAACTCAAAATAACCTTGTACGCTCTTCAATAATCCAACAAGAAGCTTGAATCTAAGAAATAAAAGAAAGAAAATGGAACCCTAGCTTCCCTTGAGCTGAAGAAATCGAGAATGAGGAGAGAAATGAGGGAAAAGTGAACCAACTCATGTATTTAAGCACTTAAATCCAAAAACACGCTTCTACTGTTCATGCACCGCGGGTGCGCTACCCCTTGCACCGCGGGTGCGCTATGCCTTCGGCACCTCAACCAAATTTCTGAAAATGACGACCGCAGGTGCGGTACCTATCCCACCGCGAGTGCGGTGTCTCTTCGGCAATCCCACAAATTCTGCAATAAAGACCGCGGGTGCGGTCTGCTCTCGGCCAAAACAACTCTATGCAACAAAAATCGAATCGCAACGCTGATAAAACACAACTACCCATCAACTAATATCAACAATACCACAAAACAATAATAACCAACAATACTATGACCCATAATCACAAATCTTAACATCTAAATCAAACTTAATCTTAACCAAATAATCCATAAACATACGAAATCTTAAACTGTACCGTTCACCAGGCTTGGATATTACAGAAGGCAAATGTTGTAGCGGATGCATTGGGTCGTAAGTCAAGTTCTTCTTTGAGTTCTATGATTCAGAAGCCGTTGTTGTTGGACTTGGAACGAGAGGAGATAGCTTTGGTGGTTCCAGGAACCATTGCTCGTTTTTCAGCGTTAGTCATTCGGGCTACATTGACGGACAGGATCCGTAGAGAGCAGGCCAATGATTTACAGTTGATAGAGATGAGAGCCAGAGCAGAAGAGAGAGGTAATTCAGAGTTTGGAATAAATAGAGATGGTTTGGTGACATTCAGAGGCCGTATTTGTATTCCTGTTAGTGATGATATTCGGCGAGACGTTTTGACAGAGGCACATACCGCACCATACTCGATACATCCAGGTAGTACCAAGATGTATCAAGATCTTCGTAGACTCTATTGGCGGCCAGGTATGAGAAAGATATTGCCATGTTTATTTCTCAGTGCCTAACCTGTCAGCAGGTCAAAATCGAGCACCAGAGACCTGCTGGGACATTGCTATCATTGCCGATTCCTCAGTGGAAATGGGAGCATATTACGATGGACTTCGTGATTGGTCTTCCCAGAACGCAGAAAGGCTATAACCCTATTTGGGTTATCGTTGATCGGTTGACCAAGTCAGCTCATTTTCTCCCAGTCAAGACAACGTATTCCATGAGCCAATATGCCGAAGAGTACATAGCAGAGATTGTTAGACTTCATGGTGTTCCTGTGTCGATCGTGTCTGATCGTGACCCTAGATTTACTTCAGAGTTTTGGAAGAGTTTGCACAGAGCCTTGGGTACACGGTTAGCATTCAGTACAGCATATCATCCTCAGAGCGATGGTCAATCAGAGAGAGTTATTCAGATTTTGGAGGATATGCTCAGAGCTTGTACTATAGACTATCCTGGTAGTTGGGATTCCAAATTGCCTCTTGTTGAGTTCACGTACAATAACAGTTACCAGGCGACGATTGGCATGGCACCTTATGAAGCACTTTATGGCAGAAAATGTAGATCTCCCTTATATTGGGATGAGATTGGTGAGAGGAAGATGTTGGGTCCAGAGTTGGTCCAACAGACAGCTGATGTTGTTGCTGTTATTCGAGAGAGGATGAAGACAGCGCAGTCCAGACAGAAGAGCTATGCTGATGTGAGGCGAAGGCCGTTGCAGTTTGAGGTTGGCGATCATGTGTTCTTGAAGATAGCACCTCTTAAAGGTGTGATGCGGTTTGGCAAGAAGGGAAAGTTGAGTCCGAGATTTATTGGTCCATTTGAGATATTGGACAGAGTCGGTGATCGAGCTTACAGGTTAGCCTTACCGCCAGATCTTGATATAGTTCATAATGTTTTTCATGTCTCTATGCTCAGGAAATATATTCCGAATCCTTCCCATGTTCTTCAACACGAGCCATTGGATTTGACGCCGAGTTTGACGTACCAAGAGATTTCAGTCCAGATTCTGGATCGCAAAGTTAAAGTATTAAGGAATAAAGAGATCGGCATTGTTAAAGTCCTTTGGAGGAATCAATTGATTGAAGAATCCACGTGGGAACCAGAGGATGAGATTAAAGAAAAGCATCCTGAGTTGTTTGCGCAGTGACGTTAATTTCGGGAACGAAATTCCTCTAAGGTGGGGAGATTGTAATATCCAAGCTTGGTGATCGGTAGGGTTTAAGATTTAATATGATTATTGACTCCTTGGATAAGTTTAAATATAGTTTTGATGTTAAGAGTTAAGATTTATGAGTTATAGTATTGTGGTTATAGATGATGTGTGGTGATACTGTAGTGTCATTGAGATTAAATTCATGATAATTTGTATATTGAGCCAATTGGTATGAGGCCAATTGGAGTGGTTAGAGAAGACATAGAGGTGTAACTTTCATGTTTTGAGTTTTGTTCAAATCATTATGGAAGACAAGCCAATAGCGCCCCGAAGTTAGTCGTGTGTGTCGTCGTTCCTCCAGTGACACATTTTGGGAGATTGAGCATAACGTTTTACGCAGACCTTCAAATGACATGAGGCTAATTGGCGAAGCAAGCCAAGACATAGATCTACAACTTTCATGTTTACCGCTTTTTCAAATTATGTCGGGAAGAGGCGTTTCGGAGGCGATGTTTGAGGCAGCTGTGCGCAGAGCGGCGCCCGAGCGGTAATTTATGACCGCCCGAGCGCCAGCTCAGTACAAAAGCGTGTTTTGGGTGAATTAAAGCATAAAACCGATTGAAACTCTCATTTTCTTCATTTCCCTTCTCTTCTTTTTCTCTCCTCCAACGTTTCCAAGTAGGGTTCTTCATTTTCTTCTTATCCTTTCTTTCAATCAAGCAATTAATCTTCAATCTGGAGTTGGAACTTCATCTTTTTAGAAAATGGGGCAAAGGTAAGTGGTTTTTCTTCTTGTTCTTGAGTTATTGAAGATGGTGGAGTTAGGGGATGATAAGTGTGATAGATGTATTGTGATAAATGGTCATTTAATGTCATTATTTGGGTGTTGATGGTTAGTTTTTGGGTTTATTATTGTAGGATCACCATCAAGGTTTAAGAAACCAAGTGCTACAAGTGCAGTAAGTGGAATTCAATCCTTGTGCTCACATGATAATATACGTATGGTGTTTCAATTGTTTTAATGTGTTATTCCCTTCCTTTGATTCATGCTATGTATTAATACACTTTGTTGTATATTAGAGGCTTCATATGTCTCAATTTTATAAAAGGGAATGCCAAAGAAAAGACTACTCAAAGTGTTTGTTTTAATGTCCAAAAGAGATTTCAAATGTTTTATTGGATTGATAGATACATAGTCAGAGATTGCATGCAATTAGTTGATCAACGACCATAGGCTTATATCCCTCAGAGTTATCGATTCATATCGATGGGATAGAGGCACAGAGACAGAGATACTATATAGATATCAATCCAACAGAGAAAAGAGAAATACCATCGTTATTGTTATTATTGCTATGATATTCATGTTTCAGAGTTGATGGTATTTAATGTTTTCAAAGCCATGTTTTACAGAGTATGATATGTATTCATTGATATGTAAGAGTTCCACTTGTTGAGTTTTATACTCATTTCAGTTATTTCATGTGATGCAGATAAGAGCGACGAGCCGGGACGTTGACTGGAGCCGGGGTCATATGCATAAGAGAGGGAAGAAAGAAGACTATTTTGCAAGTATTTTGACATGACCACAAAAATGATGTTTTGTATTTTGCTGCCTTATTTGATTGATCATGTATTAACTTTTGTTTATATATTGAAATGTATTTTAAATCCTTCCTCCCTTTTAAGAAAAATTTTAAATTCCGCTGTGATTTTATGAAATCAGTCGAGGGCGTTACATCTTGTTTCTTTCATACAATCAAACTAGTATTTAAAAGTATTAATACATGTCTAATACAACAACTAGTATTTAAAATTTTGCTTTTAACATACTACACATACATTTCATTAATTGGATCTAGTTGTTGTATTAGACATGTGAAAGCAATAAATCATGCTAGCACAATTAGAGCAAGGAAGAAAATTCGTTCTACCCCCGCTCATTCTATTCTATTTCAATCTAAAGGATCTATCGCTCTGATACCACCTGTTGTGGGGACCCGGGCTCTAACTCAATTATCTTTGGGATTAAATGGATCTTTGCTAGAAAACGTGGGTCAAAAATTTTCTTTTAACATACTACACATACATAAGATTTATTTCATTTCATTAACAGCAAATACATGTCTTGTTTCTTTCATACAATCAAACTAGTATGTAAAAGTATTAATACATGTCTAATACAACTACTAGTTATTCTGCTACGCCCGTGATCACCACGCTATCATCTCAAAATCATCCTCGTCTCGACCCTGATCCTGCCCCACCTGTTGTTATGCACACATACAGACACAACAACAGCTGGAAACTCCGGTGAGAACAAATCCCAGTATAAAACATGTATACATGCATGTCATGCAATTAAATACAAAATCATAACACATAAATCAGTAATTATGACACATTAGTGAATACAATTAAAACTCTTGAACGCTTATTCTTTGACTCGACTCATATCTAAGTCTAGGGATCCCGGTGTGAATAAGACGTAACAAGTCTTCCACCTACTCTCCCAATCGTGGTGGCGGTACGTTTTATTCCTACACTTCGGTCCTGTCTGTATCGAGTGTCTACAATCGGAGGAAATCTGCTCCTATGCGTCGATACCACCGAACATCTAGAAATTTGACAATTCTGCCAATGACTCTCCTATCTTAAATGCTTGAATATAAATCAATAGACAAAGCGTAAACATAAAAAAAAAAATAAACAATCTAGTATGTGATTTTGGGAAACTCAAATCAAGTCTAATTCGAGTTGTATCTTCCCGCATTCACATGAATTATACCTTTCGTTGTCGTAGTCGAAAGTTTGGTGTCGAATCAGTCAATATCAAATCTGAAATGCCAATGTATAGATGTATTCTATCAATATACAACTCAAACAAGTCTTGTACAAATCATTATTCAATCTCGGTACAATTCGACGGCATATCGGCGTGATCTTGCAATACCGATCAATTCAAATCTCAACATATATCAACAAGTCAAATCCTCAACTCATAAACAGCACAATATACTCATTATTATCTTAAAATCTGCATATCTCAACTCAATACATGCTAAAAACTGTAAAAATTGCATATTATATCTGTTCTTCGATCCGGTTGCGAATATACGTTCACAATAATCATAAGAACACATAATCTCAATCATATCAAATTTCCCCAACATCTAAACTTCACTTCAGGTAGGAAATAAAGAAGACTTACATCCTTACGAAGCTATTGAAGAGAGGAGCACAAATCTAGTCTCGGATCGCAATTTGGTTAAACGGATTTGTCACAACCAAGTGTGGAAGAGAAGAGGAAAAGCTTGGAGCTCTCGTTGCTGGTCTGCTGAATGAGGAAGAAATGAATCAGCACTAAGTCTATATATATATCATGCCATGTGTCAACTTGAGAAGTAAAGGTGGATTTCTCGCACAGAGCACCGCGGGTGCGCTACCTCTACACCGCGGGTGCGCTCAAGCTACGGCAATCCTTCAACATTTCAAAATCGACGACCGCGAGTGCGGTATGTCTTGGACCTCGGGTGCGGTGACCCTACTGTAATTCTTCACGTTTCATGAGTTACAACCGCGGGTGAGGTAGAATACTAGGCGCGGTTGCGGTCAGTTCTTCAAGCAACATTTCATATATATATCACAATTCAAAAGTCTCCAACGAGAATCTCGGGCATTACACAGCAGCACCATTGAGCTTAAATACAAACCCAGAGGTTGACTTCGAGTCATCGATATCGGTTTGGAAGCTAGAGACGGGATTGCCTACCAATTTCAGTTCTCCACCGCCACAGACCAAGAAAAACTTATTATTCCTTCTCAAATACTTGAGGATGTCTTTCACAACTTTCCAGTGTGGAAGATCAGAGTTCGATTGATATCTACTCACTACACTTAGTGTGAAAGCCACGTCAGGACGTGTAGATATCATTCCATACATGTTGCTACCAATCGCAGATGCATAAGGAATGCTTGACATCGTCGCTATCTCTGCATCAGTCTCGGGAGACATAGACTTGGATAGCGACACGTCATGACACATTGGTAGATGTCCTCTCTTGAACTCATCCATCGAGAACCGCTTCAGGATGGTATCAATGTATGTGGACTGGGTGAGACCAAGCAATCTTCTTGATCTATCTCTATAGATTTGTATTTCCAATACAAAAGATGCTTCACCCAAGTCTTGCATCGAGAACTTACTTGTTAACGATATTTTTGTTGATTGCAACATTCCTTCATCATTCCCAATGAGTAGAATGTCATCAACATTAAGCACCAGGAATGTCACAGCACTCCCACTGACCTTCTTATACACACAGGGTTACTAAGGATTCTTAGTAAAACCAAACTCTTCGATTGTACTGTCGAATGTGAGGTTCCAACTCCTAGATGCTTGCTTGAGACCATAAATATATCTTCGAAGTTTACATACCATATGGTCACTTCCGACGGATGTAAACCCTTCAGGTTGAGACATGTAAATCTCTTCCTTAATAACCCCATTAAGGAAGGCTGTCTTGACATCCATCTGCCATATCTCATAGCCATACCATGCAGCTATGGCTAGCAATATCCTTATAGACTTGAACATTGCAACTGGAGAAAAGGTTTCCTCAAAGTCAACTCCTTGTCTTTGAGTATATCCTTTTGCCACCAATCGCCCCTTGAAGGTCAATACCTTCCCATCCGTCCCAAGTTTCCTTTTGTAAATTCATTTACACAATATGGGAACAGTTCCCTCAGGTGGATCCACAAGATTCCACACTTGGTTTGAATGCATGGAATTCATCTTAGATTCCATAGCTTCAAGCCATTTGGATGAATCGGCATCAGATAATGCTTTCTTGAAGGTCGTTGGATCACATCCATGGTTAGGCTCATCATGGCCCTCTTCAAGAAGCAGACCATGCCTCATAGGTGGTCTCGAGACTCTCTTGGATCTTTTAGGAGCTTGTATCTCCTCTCTTGGCTCTTCGGGTGCGGCTTCTACAATTGTGGGCGTCTCTCGAACCACTTCGAGTTATATCATCTCCCCTTTTCTATCCAATAGAAATTTCTTTTCCAAAAATGTATCATTCCTAAAAACAAACACCTTTGTTTCTTGGGGATGATAGAAATAATACCCAACAAAATTCCTTGGATATCCCACAAAGTAACATAAAATGGATCGACTATCCAATTTATCTCCCACACCCCCATATTCTAAGATAAGAATATTTGGGAGGCTTACCCATCCATATCTCATATAGTGTCTTATCAACTGCCTTTGAATGGACATTGTTCAACAACAGTGCCGCTGTCTCAAGGAATATGTTCAAAAGGATGACGGCAACTCCGTGAACCCCATCATAGACCAAACCATGTCCATCAAAGTCCGGTTACGACGCTCTGAAACACCATTCAACTGTGGTGTAGCGGGCAGAGTCCACTGCGAGAGAATCCCATTCTCCCTAAGATACTCTTGGAACTCGGCACTCAAGTAATCACCACCTCGATCCGATCAAAGTTACTTGATGCTTCGTCCCAACTGTTTCTCTACTTCATTTCTGAATTCTTTGAGCCTTTCAAAGGCTTCAGATTTGTATTTCATCAAATACACATACCCATACCTCGAAAAGTCATCGGTAAAGGTGATGAAGTAGGCATGTCCATGCTTAGCGGTGATGCTAAGCGGATCGCACAAATCGGTATGGATCAAATCCAATGACCCTTTGGCTCGCTCCATATGGCCCTTAAAGTGAATTTTGGTCATCTTTCCTTTTAGACAGGATTCACAAGTTGGGAAAGAATTAATATCAGACATATCAAACATGCCCACTCCCACTAGCTTGTTCATCCTTCTTTGGGAAATATGTCTTAATCGAGCATGCTATAATTGTGCCGTATTAAGAGTATCTTGCTTTCGCTTGTTAGTTGTTGTTATTGCTTGGACATTGTTTAGTGGAATATCTTTCAATTTTAAGTTATAGAGATCGTTTTCAAGTTCTCCAGTACCAATTAAACAAAATGGAAACAATGTTTTTCACCAAATCTGGTACAAACCATTCATTCTTGTAAATTTTGCAAGCACCTTTGCTAAATAAACAAGAATATCCATCTTTATCAAGCATAAAAATGGAAACAATGTTTTTCACCAAATCTGGTACAAACAAAACATCTCTTAAAATTAAATTAAAATCATTGTTCAAAAGCAAGTAAACATCTCCAATAGCCTTGGCAGCAACTCTTGCTCCATTGCCCATCCTCAAGAAGGTCTCACCTTCCCTGAGCCTCCTACTTCTTCCCATCACCTGAAAATCATTACAGAGATGTGAGCCACATCCGGTATACAATACCCAAAAAGTAGAGTTAATTGAAATGTTTACTTCAATATAGAACATACCGTTTCCAGAACTCTTCTGGTAAGATATTCTCTGTTGTTACGCCTCCAATGTAATATCCAAGTTTGGTGATCGGTACGGTTTAAGATTTAATATGTTTATTGACTCCTTGCTTAAGTTTAAGTATAGTTTTGATGTTAAAAGTTGAGATTTATGATTTATGGTATTGTGTTTATAGATGATGCGTAGTTATATTGTAGCGGCGTTTCGAGTAAATTCATGATAATTCGTATGTTGAGCCAATTGGTATGAGGCCAATTGAAGTGGCTAGATAAGACATAGAGGTGTAACTTTCATGTTTCGAGTTTTGTTCAAATCATTGTGGAAGACAAGCCAAAAGCGCCCCGAAGTGTGTCGCGCGTATCGTCGTTCCTATAATGACACATGTTGGGAGAATGAGCATAACCTTTTCCTCAGACATTCAAATGACATGAGGCCAATTGGAGATGCAAGCCAAGACATAGAGCTACAACTTTAATGTTTACCACTTTTCCAAATTATGTCGGGAAGAGGTATTTCGGAGGCGATCTTTGAGGTAGCTGTGCGCAGAGCGGCGCCCGAGCGGTAATTTATGACTGCCCGAGCGCCACCGGTTCTGTAAATTTTGTATCGGACAGTATGGTCCGCGCTCGAGCGGTAATTTATGACCGCCCGAGTGCCAGCTCAGTACAAAAGCGTGTTTTGGGTGAATTAAGGCATAAAACCGATTGAAACTCTCATTTTCTTCATTTCCTTTCTCTTCTTTTTCTCTCCTCCGACGTTTCCAAGTAGGGTTCTTCGTTTTCTTCTTATCCTTTCTTTCAATCAAGCAATTAATCTTCAATCCGGAGTTGGAACTTCATCTTTTTAGAAAAAGGGGCAAAGGTAAGTGGTTTTTCTTCTTGTTCTTGAGTTATTGAAGATGGTGGAGTTAGGGGATGATAAGTGTGATAGATGTATTGTGTTAAATGGTCATTTAATGTTATTATTTGGGTGTTGATGGTTAGTTTTTGGGTTTATTATTGTAGGATCACCATCAAGGTTTAAGAAACCAAGTGCTACAAGTGTAGTAAGTGGAATTCATTCCTTGTGCTCACATGAAGTATATGTATTGTATTTCAATGGTTTTAACATGCTATTCCCTTCCACTTGATTCATGCTATGTATTAATACACTTTGTTGTATATTAGAGGCTTTATATGTCTCAATTTTATAAAAGGGAATGCCAAAGAAAAGAGTACTCAAAGTGTTTGTTTTAATGTCCAAAAGAGATTTCAAATGTTTTATTGGATTGACAGATACATAGTCAGAGATTGCATGCAATTAGTTGATCAACGACCATAGGCTTATATCCCTCAGAGTTATCGATTCATATCGATGGGATAGAGGCATAGAGACAGAGATACTATATAGATATCAATCCAACAGAGAAAAGAGAAATACCATCGTTATTGTTATTATTGCTATGATATTCATGTTTCAGAGTTGATGGTATTTAATGTTTTCAAAGCCATGTTTTACAGAGTATGATATGTATTCATTGATATGTAAGAGTTCCACTTGCTGAGTTTTATACTCATATCAGTTATTTCATGTGATGCAGATAAGAGCGACAAACCGGGACGTTGATTGGAGCCGGGGTCATATGAATAAGAGAGGGAAGGAAGAAGACTATTTTGCAAGTATTTTGACAGATCACAAAAATGATGTTTTGTATTTTGTTGCCTCATTTGATTGATCATGTATTAAATTTTGTTTATATATTGAAATGTATTTTAAATCCTTCCTCCCTTTTAAGAAAATTTTTAAATTCCGCTGTGATTTTATGAAATCAGTCGAGGGCGTTACATTTAGTGGTATTAGAGCAACGTTCTTCGGACCAATGCATATGACTTCGTCTACTTTCAAAGGTCCGGGTATGTCTTCTCCTACATCTATGTATTGTTATCTGTTGATATGTATTATGTGAGCACGTTGTAGGATTTAATGCCTCCCAAGAGAAAAGCCTCAGAGGGTGAGGATAGCTCCTCATCTTGAGTTGTTGACGAGTTTGGCAAATTATTGAATGAGCAAGCCAAGGTTCATATTGAGCAGATTCACCAGTTGCTCCGATTGCAAGGTTTAGGTCATGGTAGAGGTCAAGGGGGAGGCCAAGTGGTTTAAGCAGTTGGAACTGATGGGATCTTTACTGCTTTTAAGAGAATGGATCCGCCTGAGTTTGCAGGAAGCACAGATCCATTGGTGGCCGTAGAGTGGATTAAAGCACTTGAGGCGATATTTGATCATCTCAATTATGAAGACAAGGACAGAGTGGGTTGTGCGGTATTCATGCTAGTCAAAGCTGCACGTATTTGTTGGAATGCTACCTAGGTAGGTGTTGATGTTCCGGCATTGAAATGGCAAGATTTCACGGATCTTTTCTATGACAAGTACTTCCCAGATGCACTTCGAGCTCGGAAGGTGACTGAATTTTTAGAGCTTCGTCAAGAAAGTATGAATGTTGACGAGTACATTTTGAAGTTCGAGGAGGTCTGTCTGTTTGCCCCATATATTGCCTCCAATGACAAAGACAAGGGTGCTCATTTTATTAGAGGACTTCGAGCAGAAATCAGAAGGGACATCAATATGTCTAAGGCGGTGACATTTAAAGAGATTGTGGCTAAAGCATTGTTAGCCGAGCAAGATGAAAAGGATATTGCTAGAGAGAGACAAGCGAGGCAGCAGGCTATTGCTCAAAGAGGTCAAGGTTCGAGCCAAAGAAGAAAAGGCAGTTACAAGGGGAAAGGCAAGATAGAGCCGAGTTCTAAAGCACCGACAGTTCCATCTGATCCAGAGAAGCCGTTGTGTCCCAAGTGTAGTAGGCATCAT
>NC_133311.1:6778028-6819501 GCF_012295235.1 Primulina huaijiensis
TGAATATTGATGATATTGATGTTGTGAGAGAGTTCCCTGATGTATTTGAGGATGATGTGCCGGGTTTACCGCCGGACAGAGATGTAGAGTTTGTGATTGATCTAGTTCCGGGTACGGTTCCTATTTCTAAGGCTCTGTACAGAATGGCCCCTACAGAGATGAAAGAATTGAAGACGCAGTTGCAAGATTTATTAGATAAAGGTTTTATTCGGCCGAGTTCTTCGCCTTGGGGAGCTCCGGTTCTTTTCGTCAAAAAGAAAGACGGGTCTTTGCGGCTTTGCATTGATTATAGAGAGATCAACAAAGTGACTATCAAGAATAAATATCCGTTGCCGCGAATAGACGATCTTTTTTATCAACTGCAGGGGGCTACCGTATTTTTGAAGATCGATCTGCGATCTGGTTATTATCAGTTGAAGGTTAGGGAGTCTGATATCCCTAAGACGGCGTTCCGGACCAGGTACGGTCATTACGAATTTCTTGTGATGTCGTTTGGTCTGACTAATGCTCCTTCAGTCTTCATGGATCTTATGAACCGGGTGTTCAAGCCGTATTTGGATAGCTTTGTCATCGTTTTCATCGACGATATTTTGATCTATTCCAAGACCAGAGAGCTTCATGCAGAGCATCTCAGAGTTGTTCTTCAGTTGTTGAGGGAGAAGAGGTTGTATGCTAAGTTGAAGAAATGTGAGTTCTGGTTAGAGAAGATTTCTTCGTTAGGCCATGTTGTCTCAAAGGATGAGTTAGCTGTTGATCCATCGAAAATAGAGGCGATACAGAAGTGGCCTATCCCTACCACTGTATCAGAGGTACGCAGTTTTCTTGGTTTGGCGGGTTATTATCGTCGATTTATTTCAGATTTTTCCAAAATTGCCCTGCCATTAACCAATTTGACGAGGAAGACTGTAAAGTTTGAGTGGTCCAATGAATGCCAAAGAGGATTCCAGGAGTTGAAAGATAAGTTGACGACAGCTCCAGTACTTGCATTGTCCAGTGGTTCAGAGGACTTTGTTGTTTTTACCGATGCGTCCAAGAAGGGTCTTGGTGCAGTGCTGATGCAACGTGGAAAGGTTATAGCTTATGCTTCTCGTCAGTTGAAAGATTACGAGAAAAATTATCCTACGCATGATCTGGAACTGGCAGCTGTGGTATTCGCCCTGAAAATCTGGAGACACTATTTATATGGCGAAAAGTGTGAAATTTTCAAGGACCACAAGAGTTTAAAGTACTTGTTTTCTCAGAAAGAACTCAATATGCGGCAGAGACGGTGGTTAGAGCTTGTCAAAGATTATGATGTGACTATTAGTTACCACCCTGGGAAGGCGAATGTTGTAGCAGATGCATTGAGCCGTAAGTCAAGTTCTTCTTTGAATTCTATGATCCAGAAGTCGTTGTTAGACTTGGAACAAGAGGAGATAGCTTTGGTGGTTCCAGGAACCATTTTTCGTTTTTCAGCGTTAGTCTTTCGGGCTACATTGACGGACAGGATCCGTAGAGAGCAGGCCATTGATGTTCAGTTGACAGAGTTGAGAGCCAGAGCAGAGGAGAGAGGTAATTCAGAGTTCGGGACGAATAGAGATGGTTTGGTGACATTCAGAGGCCGTATTTGTATTCCTGTTGGTGATGATATTCGGCGAGACGTTTTGACAGAGGCACATACCGCGCCATACTCGATACATCTAGGTAGTACCAAGATGTATCAAGATCTTCATAGACTCTATTGGTGGCCAGGTATGAAGAAAGATATTGCCATGTTTATTTCTCAGTGCCTAACCTGTCAGCAGGTCAAAATCAAGCACCAGAGACCTGCTAGGACATTGCTATCATTGCCGATTCCTCAATGGAAATGGGAGCATATTACGATGGACTTCGTGATTGGTCTTCCCAGAACGCAGAAAGGCTATAACCCTATTTGGGTTATCGTTGATCGGTTGACCAAGTCAGCTCATTTTCTCCCAGTCAAGACAACGTATTCCATGAACCAATATGCCGAAGAGTACATAGCAGAGATTGTTAGACTTCATGGTGTTCCTGTGTCGATCGTGTCTGATCGTGACCCTAGATTTACTTCAGAGTTTTGGAAGAGTTTGCACAGAGCCTTGGGTACACGGTTAGCATTCAGTACAGCATATCATCCTCAGAGCGATGGTCAATCAGAGAGAGTTATTCAGATTTTGGAGGATATGCTCAGAGCTTGTACTATAGACTATCCTTGTAGTTGGGATTCCAAATTGCCTCTTGTTGAGTTCACGTACAATAACAGTTACCAGGCGACGATTGGCATGGCACCTTATGAAGCACTTTATGGCAGAAAATGTAGATCTCCCTTATATTGGGATGAGATTGGTGAGAGGAAGATGTTGGGTCCAGAGTTGGTCCAACAGACAGCTGATGTTGTTGCTGTTATTCGAGAGAGGATGAAGACAGCGCAGTCCAGACAGAAGAGCTATGCTGATGTGAGGCGAAGGCCGTTGCAGTTTGAGGTTGGCGATCATGTGTTCTTGAAGATAGCACCTCTTAAAGGTGTGATGCGGTTCGGCAAGAAGGGAAAGTTGAGTCCGAGATTTATTCGTCCATTTGAGATATTGGACAGATTCGGTGATCGAGCTTACAGGTTAGCCTTACCGCCAGATCTTTATAGAGTTCATAATGTTTTTCATGTCTATATGCTCAGGAAATATATTCCGAATCCTTCCCATGTTCTTCACCACGAGCCATTGGATTTGACGCCGAGTTTGACGTACCAAGAGATTCCAGTCCAGATTCTGGATCGCAAAGTTAAAGTATTAAGAAATAAAGAGATCGGCATTGTTAAAGTCCTTTGGAGGAATCAATTGATTGAAGAAACCACGTGGGAACCAGAGGATGAGATGAAAGAAAAGCATCCTGAGTTGTTTGCGCAGTGACGTCAATTTCGGGGACGAAATTCCTCTAAGGAGGGGAGATTGTAATATCCAAGCTTGGTGATCTGTACGGTTTAAGATTTAATATGTTTATTGACTCCTTGGTTAAGTTTAAGTATAGTTTTGATGTTAAGAGTTGAGATTTATGATTTATGGTATTGTGTTTGTAGATGATGCGTAGTTATATTGTAGCGGCGTTACGAGTAAATTAATGATAATTCATATGTTGAGCCAATTGGTATGAAGCCAATTGGAGTGGCTAGATAAGACATAGAGGTGTAACTTTCATGTTTTGAGTTTTGTTCAAATCATTGTAGAAGACAAGCCAAAAGCGCCCCGAAGTGTGTCGCGCGTATCGTCGTTCTTATAATGACACATGTTGGGAGAATGAGCATAACGTTTTCCTCAGAGATTCAAATGACATGAGGCTAATTGGAGATGCAAGCCAAGACATAGAGCTACAACTTTCATATTTACCACCTTTTCAAATTATGTCGGGAAGAGGCGTTTCGGAGGCGATCTTTGAGGCGGCTGTGCGCAGAGCGGCGCCCGAGCGGTAATTTTGGACCGCCCGAGCGCCACCGGTTCTGTAAATTTTGTATCGGACAGTATGGTCCGCGCCCGAGCGGTAATTTATGACCGCCTGAGCGCCAGCTCAGTACAAAAGCGTGTTTTGGGTGAATTAAGGCATAAAACCGATTGAAACTCTCATTTTCTTCATTTCTCTTCTCTTCTTTTTCTCTCCTGCGACGTTTCCAAGTAGGGTTCTTCATTTTCTTCTTATCCTTTCTTTCAATCACGAAATTAATCTTCAATCCGGAGTTGTAACTTCATCTTTTTAGAAAAAGGGGCAAAGGTAAGTGGTTTTTCTTCTTGTTCTTGAGTTATTGAAGATGGTGGAGTTAGGGGATGATAAGTGTGATAGATGTATTGTGATAAATGGTCATTTAATGTTATTATTTGGGTGTTGATGGTTAGTTTTTGGGTTTATTATTGTAGGATCACCATCAAGGTTTAAGAAACCAAGTGCTACAAGTGTAGTAAGTGGAATTCATTCCTTGTGCTCACATGAAATATATGTATTGTATTTCAATGGTTTTAACATGATATTCCCTTCCACTTGTGTAATGCCCGAGATTTTGATTCCATTAATTTGAGATTATTGATTTTTGAATGGATATGATTATAGATGGACCATTCCGGGACCAGATTGGGTGAAGCATGGATTGATGCAAATTTTGTACAGAACTGTTGGCGCCCGAGCGGTAGAAAAGGGCCGCCCGAGCGCCAATGCATCACAAGAACGGGTTTTGGACAGAGAGTCTGGCGCTCGAGCGGTAATTTTTGACCGCCCGAGCGCCAGTGTTCAATAGCATTACGTTCGGGCAGAAGATGTGGCGCCCGGGCGGTAGTTTGTAACCGCCCGAGCGCCAGTGTACAACAAGTTAGGTACCGGGCAGAGTGTTCGGCGCCCGCGCGGTAATCGGTTACCGCCCGAGCGCCTCCTGAAAGGTGTGAAAAAAAAATAATGACACGTATCGTTAACATGCAAGAGATATATAAAATGTTGGTTTCCTTCATTTCCCTCGGCAACAGAAACGAGAAGAACTCCTGGGAAGTTCGAAGAAATACTTGCGCCTTTTATCTTCTATAATTGTGATTTGTGAAAGATCCGCCCGTCTGATTTTCAATCCGACTTCAGTACTGTGTTCCTATCGACGCAGGCTTCATACGAACGTAAGTTTTCTTAAGTTTTGATATGATCTGAAATTATGGTATTGTCAGAATCAGATATGATTCATATATGGTGTTCTGGACGTAGTAGAAATCGGATAATCGAAAACGGATTGAAGAACGGATACCGTATAGAATTGTTTTGAATTTCAGAGTTGATTTGACTGAGATTTGATATCAGATTTGTATTGTTATTGATTATGAGTTGCGAGAACGGATATCTGTTGATTTGTAGTGTTGGGTACATTGAGATTATGCAGTTATGCTGTCGAAACAGAATTTGATTTCGTTCTGATTATATCCAGTATTGAATTGATTGGTGTATTGATATTGTACTCCTCGATATTGTCATTCCCAGATTGAGTATTGACAGGCCTTGAGTGCGAGACTTCGACAGAGTCAGATTGATAGAAAGAAAGGTATAATTCATGTTGATTCGTGAAGAGATAACTCGAATTAGATCTGATTTGAGTTTCCCAAAATCACATACTAGATTGTTACCTTTTTATATGTTGATGTTTTGTTTATAGATTTACATTCAAGCATTTAAGATAGGAGAGTCATTGGCAGACTTTCCAAGCTAGACGTTCGGTGTTATCGACGCATAGGAGCAGAATTGACTCCGATTGTAGACATTCGATACAGACATAACCGAAGTCTAGGAATAAGACGTACCGTCACCCCGATTGGGAGGGTAGGTGGCAGACTGTGACGTCTTATTCACACCGGGATCCCTAGAGTTAGAGTCGAGTTGAGTCCAGACATGATTTTGAGTTATGTTGCATTGATCTTGTTTCATAAACTATGGAACATATTGTTATTGAATTTTATTCATGATAGCATGTTTTATGATTATGTATTGAATTGCATGACATGCATGTATACATGTTTTATACTGGGATTTGTTCTCACCGGAGTATCCGGCTGTTGTTGTGTCTTTATGTGTGCATGACAACAGGTAGGATAGGATCAGGGTCACGCAGAGGATGAGAGATCGAGATAGCGTGGAGATTACGGGCGTAGAAGATCACTAGTGGTTTTTACTAGACATGTACTAAATTATAAACACTAGTATGTTGATTTCAATAGAACATGTGAATGTTAACGGTAGTTGAATAAGATGATAGTATTTTATATAATGTGTTGTGCTTGTTTATATACATTTGAATAAATGTTAAAAGCAAAATTTTGACCCACATTTTCTAGCAAAGATCCAATTAATCCCAAAGATAATCGAGTTAGAGCCCGGGTCCCCACAACTTGATTCATGCTATGTATTAATACACTTTGTTGTATATTAGAGGCTTTATATGTCTCAATTTTATAAAAGGGAATGCCAAAGAAAAGGGTACTCAAAGTGTTTGTTTTAATGTCCAAAAGAGATTTCAAATGTTTTATTGGATTGATAAATACATAGTCAGAGATTGCATGCAATTAGTTGATCAACGACCATAGGCTTATATCTCGACAGAGTAATCGATTTATATCGATGGGATATAGGTACAGAGATAGAGATACTATATAGATATCAATCCATCAGAGAAAAGAGAAATACCATCGTTATTGTTATTATTGCTATGATATTCATATTTTAGAGTTGATGGTATTTAATGTTTTCAAAGCCATGTTTTACAGAGTATGTTATGTATTCATTGTTATGTAAGAGTTCCACTTGCTGAGTTTTATACTAATTTCAGTTATTTCATGTGATGCAGATAAGAGCGACGAGCCGGGACGTTGATTGGAGCCGGGGTCATATGCATAAGAGAGGGAAGGAAGAAGACTATTTTGCTAGTATTTTGACATGATCAAAAAAATGATGTTTTGTATTTTGTTGCCTCATTTGATTGATCATGTATTAACTTTTGTTTATATATTGAAATGTATTTTAAATCCTTCCTCCCTTTTAAGAAAATTTTTAAATTCCACTGTGATTTTATGAAATCAGTCGAGGGCGTTACATCCAATGTCCAGGTTTCTTGTAGTGATGACATATGTCAACAATCTTGTCAGCTTTAACTACGGAGCTTGCCTCTTCAAGGGCACGTTCTTCTTGGGACGTTGAAAAGAACGCTTCTTTCCCTTCCCATGTGGACCAGTCTTCGTACCAGATGAAGAACCCACATAAAGAACCGGCTTCTGTTTCTTGATGGTGGTCTAAAACGTAACAAGAATTTTCAATAACTCCTCAAGGGTAGGCTCCATCTTGTTCATGTTGAAATTCACCACAAAAAGATCAAATGAGCTAGGCAATGACAACAGCAACACGTCAGTGATCAACTCCGATGGCAACATTAGATCCATGCCAACGAGCTTGTCCACAAGCCCAATCAACTTTAGGCCATGCTCATGGATCGAAGTCCCATCTCGCACGCGTAAAGTGATTAGCTCCTTGACAGTAGCATGCCTAAGAGGACGTGTTTGCTCACCAAAGAGCTCATTGAGATGAAAATGAATGTCAGCAGCACTCTTTGCATCCTCAAAACGCCTCTGCATCTCATCATTCATAGAAGCCTGCATATAACACTTGGCTTTCAAGTCATGGTCACACCATTCATTGAAAGTCTGCAATTCCTCAGGAGTGCAGCCAGTCGGAGCCTCAACAGGGGGCGACTCAGTAAGTGTATATGTTATCCATTCCGAATTCAAGGCGATTTTTAGGTTTCTTAGCCAAGTGCGGTAATTAGGTCCAGTTAATATGTGTTTTTCGATTATAGCAGATAACGGATTGCTAATCGAATACATTATCAAATTTGTACTGAAAAGTAAAATAGATAAATGTTAATGACTATTTTAAAATATTTGGTAAGATTTTAAGTGTGGACTTTTACTTTATAAATGTTTGCTCCCACTGTTTTGACATCTTTCACTAACCTCTAGTGAAAACGGAAAACTTCTTTCCTCATCAGGTACGTAAGGTCCAATTAGCGAATTATGATCTCGAGTAATATCAGCCAATCATAATTCCTAAAAGGTAGTTTCTGTCACACCCTTACTCTATACTTAGCATAATTATCATAATCAAAATAAGGTTTGAATGATATAACTATAGTATGAAGCAAATCAAACAAGAGACATCACTTTGACCGTTTATAAAAATTTTGGCATGATGTCCCTATATTTGTATACACCAAAAACTCAATCAATCCTATTTATACACACTTATAAACATATTCTCATATACAAACATACTTTGTAGCATCATACATAACATGGAACTTGTTTCAAACCCTGACATAAAATTTACTACAGTACATATGCAGCAGCTATACAATAAGATATCCCGGTTCTTGTCGAGGTAAGGCACGTTACAAGCATCCATTGGCGAATCGGCATCCTACGTCTCTTCACTACCTGATCCTGTAATACATGAGCTACGTGAGTTTATAAAACTCAATAAGTTGTCACTTGTACGTATCAATATGAGTCGAAAGAACATACATATCATGTCGTGACAACAATGAATCTTTAAACCATGTCATATCATAGCATATATTCATGTTCATTTTTGTACTTGAGCCTCATTAGTTGACCTGTACTACCGTGCTTGCTTCATTATATAGCTACTACTGTGTTGGACGTTAGGGAGTAACCTTTGGCAACCCCACGACCCATGAACATATATTGGCCAATAGGCTTGGTGGACTTAAAACAACCCATGATGTCAACAAGCTCTATATCATGTAAAAATCAGTCTTTTTCCTTTCATGTTCATGTACATGTTCATAACATAGCACCCATCTACAATATTCATGAGTTTCTTACATATTTAATACATAACAATGGAATATGGTGCTATGTGTTCATCAATAAGATACTAACAATGTACATATAGCAATAATCAATGGAAAGTGTTTGAAATCATAATATTACTCATGTATTACTTCAAGAACATGCCAACTTACTGTCCAAGTGTATGAATACTGGTTTGAGAGGATGTTTCTCGTTCCTATACTGTCAAATACATCAATAAACCAATCACTATGTATATACTAGGTGAAAATCACTCCTTTATTGTCCTCTACATGTATAACAAGCAAAAGAGAAGAAAACTTACACCTTTAGAAAGTTCTTGTGATAGAGAACTTAATTCTAACTTCAAAATGAAGAAGGGAGCGTTTGGAAGGAAGTTTTCTAGGTTTGCTTCGTGTTCTTGCTGAGGAAGAAGGTAAGAATGGGAAAATTGCTTAGAAAAGTCAATCCTTATCTTTTTATACACTGCTGGGCGCATATGCGCGACTTTCTGGGCGCATATGCGCGGCCCGTTCTGACAAAAAAGTAATCAACATGAAAGTAATCAACATGAAAGTTGTAGCCCTATGTGTTTTCTTGAATCTCCAATTAATCTCATGTCATTTGAAGGTCTAAGTAAAAAGTTATGCTCATTCTCCCAACATATTTCAATGCAGGAACAACGATACACATGACACACTTCGGGCCACTTTTGGCTCGTCTTCCCTAATGATTTGAACAAAACTCAAAACATGAAAGTTGTAGCATTATATCTTACCTTTCTAATGGTTATGGCTTCACACAATTTGGATTAAGATTCAAATCAGTATGCTAAAACTCGTAAAACCTACCACAATTTTATCTCATTTCCTATCAACTTTCTTACTATACTTCTACCTACACATCTTACTATCACTCTTTTAACACATATTCATTCTCAATACACCAGGGACAATAAAAAATCATGTTCAATCTCAATATCGATACCTCAATCAACATGTAAAACATAATGAGGCAAGTAACTACATAATAAACGACATAAACGTATTATTATCATTTATACGAGTAACCGGGCATTACAATTCTCCCCTCTTTCAAAGAATTTCGTCCTCGAAATTTGACGTACCATATAGTTCAGGATATCTCTGATGGATCTCGTCTTCTCGCCCCCAAGTTGCTTCTTCAATTGCATGATTGCGCCATAATAGTTTTACCAAGGGTATATCCTTGCCTCGTAGCACTTTTGATTTCCTATCGAGGATTTGGACCGGTCGTTCTTCATACGTGTTAGAGTAGGTGCCCGCCGAGCCAAGTGTTGGCCGAGTGTTCACAATGAAACTCTATGTATAAGCAATCTTTATTTTAATAATATTTGAAATTATTATTTTGGCACATCTTTATCTATATACCCATGCTAGTTGCATAGATAAAGCCCTTGAATATACAAATAGTAGAAAGAATATGAGATGCTCATATGATGAGTATCATGAAACTCATATTTGGAATACTGTATATTCTAAACAGTTCCTAGTCTATTCAGCCACCGCTAAGAAGGATATAGGTCGCTCGAGTTCGAGACTAGTATCTGCGATGTGAGTACCATGTTTCATTGGTAGGGGACATTGTGATGTCCGAGCATGCAGATAGGCGCTCCTGGTAGAGTGCACTGAACAACCCTCTATAAAGGACTTTCCAAGTGGTTATCACTTATCAAGTGGAAACGTCCTAGTTTATGGTTGTACACCATTAGTCTTTATGACCCGGGACAACATTGAGACTCTATGTGCTAGCATTACACTTTGACTTGTTTACCGACTCTCATGGGGTCAGCAGGTGGTAAGGTTGGGTGTTTTGGCGAAATATATAGGAGTCGATGCATTATAGTCGGGGATTCACCGCTTACCTTCGTGTATAGATATCCTATGTGTATGTAGTATGAAATCTCTGATCAGAGGATGGTGGTAATTATGAAAGGGCTTTCATAGATTACAATATCGATGCAACTACGACATGACACATAGTATCGATTCATTGACAACTCTCAATATACCAATGGTTGTCGAATCGGTCGGGATATATGAGATGAAAGGACCGTACTGTACGCTAACCATAATTGAATGGTTCTTGCAGGCACTATCATTTGATTCTTAGGGAATCATGTAAGCGATGCTGCTAAGCGTTTAACATGATTGGTTGGGTACTATCAGACTTGAGTTCTGACGTTTTTGTTATCAAAGAGTTGATAAGTAAGAATGGAGCAATTGGGGTATGCTCAAATAAGGACATGTTTAGTCCGAATCACATGGAGATGTAAACCCACGGCTAGTTGTATCAATGAACCATTGAGGGCCACACAAGTACTAGCTTTCTAGATCTCGTTGAGAAGTAAAATAGTTCAATGTGTTGAACCGCTTATAAATGAGTTTATAAGCGTAAGGAAAAATAGAAGTATGACTTCTATGAGAGAAATGTAACTTTTAATTTGTGGAAGTGTTCCTAAACTAAAAGTTGGCCAAATAAATAATGTATTTGAAAATTGTGATTTTCATAAACATTATTATGGACTAAATTAAATTAATTCAAGTGTTGAATTAATTAAACACTAGTGAGCCTAGTAGAGTCCAAATAATTAAATTAATTCAAGTGTTGAATTAATTAAATCATATTGGGCCATGTAGAGCCCAATAGAAAATAATTATTAAACTAGTGGGCTTGAGTAAAATCAAGTAAATGTTAAATAGTCTCAAATGTGTTTGAGACAATTAAATAAAGTCCGTGGGCTTTGTAATTGTTACAAGCCCTAATAGGATATTGCATGCATGGGAGGTGAAAGGTTGAGAGACAACTTTTTGTATAACCAAGGCATGACATGCACATGCTTAACTCAACTTTTTCAAGGACCAAGAAAAGTCTTCCAACCTCATTCTCTACAAGACTTGGCCGAAATATTGAGCATTTTTCTCTCAATTTTTTCTCTTCATTTTGGTTGAAGAAAATATCTTCTTAAAGAAAAATGCCATACATTTTCTAGTGCAAGTTTAAGGTGGATCTTCCTAGTTAGTGGAGGGCTTGATTTTGAAGGAAGGACTCAAGAACAAGGAGAGCTTGTAGATTTGTCTTGCCTTTGAAGAGCCAAGTTGTTTACAACTTGGTTGGAGCCATCATCAATCTCAAAAGAATGATAGGTAACATTCTAAACACACTATGTATGACATTTTGGTGTTTTTGTATTTGATACACATAATAGTTGAGGTGTTCGAATTTTTGCTTGAAAATATTTTTTTTTTTTTTTTTTTGCGCATTCGGGCACCTTAATCGATCCCCTTTCAATACGAGAGATTTGATGCAAGCTCCAATGGTTCATAATGAAGAACGTGAGAAGGATTGGCCAAATACTTTCGTAGCAAGAAAACGTAAAAAACATTATGAACATTTGAGAAGTTCGGTGGTAAACTGATATGAATCTGGCCGGGCATGGCGTTCAAATGATTGGAAGGATCGTTGTACGAGTGTTAGACGAAGTGGGAAACAGAAGCCTCCGCGCCCGAGCGGTCAAATTCTTCCTCCCGAGTGCCAAAGTCACTGTCCAGAACGTGAACTCCAGAAGCAACGGCGCCCGAGCGGTAACATTTTACCGCTCGCGCGCGACCTGTCCAGAAGAGCCCGCGCCCGAGCGCCGCCCAATCGCGAGAAAATCTTTAGTTCCTATTTTAGAGTCTTAATTGTTTAGGTAATTAGATTGTCATATCTTGTTGATTTTGTATCAATATATAGATGAATTTTATTGTTTGAAAACACACCAATTGAATTATTGAATTATTGAGTTTATAAAACTTTTCTTTGAGAATTATCTCAAAAACAAGCTTAAGTTTCGTTATAAATTTTGCGTCGTATCAAATCAAACTTATCAAAAGATTTATCTTTTGTGGCGTTTGTCAATAGAAAATCACGAGGGGTTGCCAAGGACGGGTTCTTTGGAGGTTCTCTTGAGCGCGATTGTTCCTATCGTTGATTAATTGTTGCTAGGCCGCGTGATCTAGAGGCGATTATCACACCTATCAATTACTTGTTTCAAAGATCGGGACAAATCAAAAATCTCGTGGTCGGGATCGTATCATAAACCAACTTGGTAAGCCTTGTCTCCTATTCTTTCCAAGATTTCAAATGGACCGATATATCTTGGTCTCAATTTTACCTTCTTACCAAAATGCAAAATGCCCTTCAATGGTGATATCTTTACAAATACATGGTCACCAACCTGAAATTCCAATAGACGACGTCGCATATCAGCATAGCTTTTCTGTCGGCTCTGGGCAATATGCATTCTTTATCTAATCTTGGTTACTAATTCGGCTGTCTGTTGTACCGGAGAGCAACATTTTCTACCATATAATGTCGTATATGGTGCCATTCCAATAATTCACTGATAGCTATTGTTATATGTAAACTCAGCCAATGGTAGTTTACTGTCCCAACTAACTGGGAAGTCAATAGTACAAGCCCTCAACATATCTTCTAATATCTGATTCACCCATTCTGATTGTCCATCAGTTTGAGGGTGGAATGCTGTACTAAATGCCAATCGAGTTCCCATAGCATGATGTAAACTCTTCCAAAATGCAGACGTAAATTTTGGAGCTCTATCAGATACAATGGACACTGGGATACCATGAAGTCTCACTATCTCTTTGATGTATTCTTCAGCATATTGATTCATCGTGTATGTGGTCTTCACCGGAAGGAAGTGAGCTGATTTCGTAAGTCTATCCACAATAACCCATGTAGCATTGAATCTTTTTTGTGTTCTTGGCAAACCAAGGATGAAATTCATTGTGATATGTTCCCATTTCCACTCAGGAATGGGTAGTGGATTTAGAAATCTTGACCTGTTGACAAGTTAGACATTGTGCAACAAATTGAGCAATGTCCTTTTTCATATCTGGCCACCAAAATAATGGTTTCAAATCCTTGTGCATTTTTGTGCCTCCTGGATGGATCGAATAGGGAATAGCATGAGCATCAATAAGAATGTCTGTTCTAATCGTGTTCCTTGCTTTGGCATACACAATCTCCCTCGATATGTCCATATTCCTTCTCCATTCAACTCAAAGTTAAAATTTCCTTTTTCTTTATCTCGCTGCCTCAGGTGTTGTAATTCAATATATGTACTTTGTTCGGCCTTAATTTTGTCTGCAAGTGTTGGTCGAACCATGAGAGATGATAATTGAATTGCAGTGCCCTTTGGCATAACATCAATCTTCAAATTCTGTAAATCTCATAAAATTTGTTCTTGTACTTGCATTGTAGCAATAGACTTGGACTTTCGACTTAATGCATCTGCAACAACATTGACTTTACCTGGATGATAGGCAATAACACAATCATAATCTTTTATTAATTCCAACCAATGTCGTTGACGCATATTCAATTCTTTTTGCGTGAATAAATATTTCAAACTCTTGTGGTTCGTGTAAATTTCATACCGTTCACCATACAGATAATGGAGCCATATTTTCAATGCAAATACCACTGCTTCCAGTTCTAAATCATGTGTGGGATAATTCTTTTCATATTCCTTCAATTGTCTTGAGGCATAAGCAATCACCTTCCCGTGCTGCATTAAAATTGCTCCTAAACCTTATTTCGAAGCATCACTGTATACTACAAAATCTCCTGTTCCTTCTGGAATAGCAAGGACCAGTGATGAGGTCAATTTTGTATTTAACTCTTGGAAACTGTGATCACATGCTTCATTCCATACGAATTTCACATTCTTTTGTGTTAACGGAGTCAAAAGCAATGCTATCTTAAAAAATCCCGCTATAAACCGACGGTAATAACTAGTTACCGCAAGAAAACTACGTACCTCGGTAACAGTGGTAGGTCGTATCCAATTATTAATAGCTTCAATCTTACTTGGATCCACTGATATGCCTTCTTTTGAAATGATATGACCCAAGAATGATACTTGTTCAAGCAAAAATTCGCATTTCTTCCATTTGGCATATAATTGTTTATTTTTCCATGTTTGCAAAACTAATTTCAGATGTTCTCGATGCTCCTCTGTAGTTCGTGTAATATCCAAGCCTGGTGAACGGTACATTTTAAGATTTCGTATGTTGATGGATTATTTGGTTAAGATTAAGTTTAATTTAGATGTTAAGAGTTGTGATTATGGGTCATAGTATTGTTGGTTATTATTGTTTTGTGGTATTGTTGATATTAGTTGATGGTAGTTGTGTTGTATCAGCGTTGCGATTCGATTTTTGTTGTATAGAGTTGTTTTGGCCGAGAGCAGACCGCACCCGCGGTGATTTGTGCAGCGCACCCGCGATCTTTATTGCAGAATTTGTGGAATTGCCGAAGAGACACCGCACCCGCGGTGGGATAGGTACCGCACCCGCGGTCGTCATTTTCAGAAATTTGGTTGAGGTGCCGAAGGCACACCGCACCCGCGGTGAGGTATGTAGCGCACCCGCGGTGCATGAACAGTAGAAGCGTGTTTCGAGATTTTAAGTGTTTAAATGGATGAGTTTGTCTCATTTTTCTCATTCTTTCCCCTCATTCTCGATTCTTCAGTCCTTGGGAGAGCTAGGGTTCCATTTCCTTTCTTTTCCTTCCTTTGATTCAAGTATCTTGTGGGAGTTTGAAGTGAGATCAAGGTTCTTGTTGGTTCAAGAAGCTAAGGTAAGCTTGTGGTATAGTTTATTATTGGATTTTGGTGTTGGGAAAATCATGGGTTTGTCGATGGTGTTGGTTTTATGGATGATATGTTATGGGTTTGTGTTTATTGGGTTATTGATGGTTCTATTTATGGTTTATTGTTGTAGGTTGTGTACCAAGAGTATAGTAGCAAGTGTTGCAAGTGTTGTAAGTGGAATTCATTTCCTTGTGCTCACATGATAATATATGTATTGTGTTTCAATGGTTTTAAAGTGTTATTCCCTTCCATTTGATTCATGCTATGTATTAATACACCTTGTTGTATATTAGAGACATTCTTATGTCTCAATTATGTTAAAGGGAATACAAAAGAAAATAGAGTCTTCAAAGTGTTTGTTTTAATGCCAAAGAGAGAATTCAAATGTTTTATTGGATTGATAGATACATAGTCAGAGATTGCATGCAATAAGTTGATCAACGACCATAGGCTTATATCCCTCAGAGTTATCGATTCATATCGATGGGATAGAGGCACAGAGACAGAGATACTATATAGATATCAATCCAACAGAGAAAAGAGAAATACCATCGTTATTGTTATTCATTCTATGATATTCATGTTTCAGAGTTGATGGTATTTAATGTTTTCAAAGCCACGTTTTACAGAGTATGGTATATGTACATTGCTATGTAAGAGTTCCACTTGCTGAGTTTCATACTCATTTCAGTTATTCATGTGATGCAGATAAGAGTGACGGGCCGGGACGTTGATTGGAGCCGGGGTCATATGCATAAGAGAGGGAAGGAAGAAGACTATTTTGCAAGTATTTTGATATGATCGCAAAAATTATGTTTTGTATTTTGTTGCCTCATTTGATTGATCATGTATTAACTTTTGTTTATATATTGTAATGTATTTTAAATCCTTCCTCCTTTCAAAGAAAATTTTAATTTCCGCTGCTATTTTATTAAAACCGGCCAGAGGTGTTACATTTATTTGTATCAGAGCCCCGTTCTTCGGACCAATGCATATGACTTCGTCTACTTTCAACAGTCCGGGTATGTCTTCTTCTACATCTATTCATTGTTATTGGTTGATATGTATTATGTGAGCACATTGTAGGAGTATGCCTCCTAAGAGAAAGGCTTCAGAGGGTGAGGATAGTTCTTCCTCTAGAGTTGTCGATGAGTTCGGCAAGCTACTGAAAGAGCAATATAAGGTCCATAGCGAGCAGATCCAACAGTTGTTACGTTTGTAAGGAACAGGCCAAGGTAGAGGTCAAGGGAGAGAGGCCAAGTGGTTCAAGCAGTTCGAACTGATGGGATCTTTACTGCTTTTAAGAGGATGGATCCGCCTGAATTTGCAGGAAGCACTGATCCATTGGTGGCTGTAGAGTGGGTCAAAGCTCTTGAGGTGATATTTGATCATCTCAAGTGTGAAGACAAAGACAGAGTGGATTGTGCAGTATTCATGCTAGTCAAAGCTGCACGCATTTGGTGGAATGCTACCAAGGTAGGTGTTGATGTTCCGGCATTGAAGTGGCAAGAGTTCACGGATCTTTTCTATGACAAGTATTTCCCAGATGCACTTCGAGCTAGGAAGGTGACTGAATTTCTAGAGGTTCGTCAAGGAAGTATGAATGTTGATGAGTATATTCTGAAGTTCGAGGAGGGCTGTCTGTTTGCCCCATACATTGCATCCAATGACAAAGACATTGGTGCTCATTTTATTAGAGGACTTCGAGCAGAAATCAGAAGGGACATCAATGTGTCTAAGGCGCTGACATTTAAAGAGATTGTGTCTAAGGCTTTGTTGGCCGAGCAAGATGAGAAAGACATTGCCAGAGAGAGACATGCGAGGCAGCAGTTTGTTGCTCAAAGAGGTCAAGGTGCGAGCCAAAGAGGAAAGGACCATTTTAAAGGGAAAGGCAAGTTGGAGCCGAGTCCTAAACCACCGACAGTTCCATCTGATCATGAGAAGCCATTGTGTCCTAAGTGCAGTAGGCCTCACAGGGGTGAGTGCAGGTTTGGTACTAATACATTCTACAGATGTGGCACTGCAGGCCATATAGCCAAGGATTGTCCAAGAGGATCGAGCAAGGAGAAGGTGCAGGGTCGCATCTTTACCATGACGAAGGAAGGTATAAACCATGATTCTTCTGTGATCTCTAGCACTATTATAATTTCAGGCAGAGTAGCTACGACATTAATTGATACAGGTGCTACTCATTCTTTTATGTCTGCACTATTTTTGAGCTCTTTGGGTATAGCTCCTTCCGTTATTCCCCTCCAGTTTAATGTTGTTTTGCCTTCGGGAGATGTGTTGTGCCCAACATCTACTGTGTATGCGTGCTCTGTTCAAATTGATGGGCGAGTTGTTTATGCCGACTTGATTGTTATTCCGATGGTTGGGTTTGATATTATACTTGGCATGGATTGGCTATCAACCTATCGTGCAGTGATTGATTGCATTGCTAAAACGGTGAAATTTGCAGATAATGGCAATAGGGAAGGTTTGTTCGCCGGTGCAGGTACTTCGCTGGTCCTTCCTTTTATTTCGTGTCTTGAGGCTAAGAAGTTGTTTTTTAGAGGTTGTGATGGGTTTTTGGCTTCGATTGTGGATATGGATAGAATTGTGAAGTTGAATCTTGATGATATTGATGTTGTGAGAGAGTTCCCTGATGTATTTGAGGATGATGTGCCGGGTTTACCGCCGGACAGAGATGTGGAGTTTGTGATTGATTTAGTCCCAGGTACGGTTCCTATTTCTAAGGCTCCGTACAGAATGGCCCCTACAGAGATGAAAGAGTTGAAGACGCAGTTGCAGGATCT
The DNA here is from genome assembly GCF_012295235.1 of Primulina huaijiensis. Taxonomy (NCBI): domain Eukaryota; kingdom Viridiplantae; phylum Streptophyta; class Magnoliopsida; order Lamiales; family Gesneriaceae; genus Primulina; species Primulina huaijiensis. The sequence goes on from NC_133311.1 coordinate 6,795,893, forward strand.
ATTAGATAAGGGTTTTATTCGGCCGAGTTCTTCGCCTTGGGGAGCTCCGGTCCTTTTTGTTAAGAAGAAAGATGGGTCGTTGTGACTGTGCATTGATTACAGAGAGATCAACAAAGTGACTATCAAGAATAAGTATCCGTTGCCACAGATAGACGATCTTTTTGACCAATTGCAAGGGGCTACAGCGTTTTCGAAGATTGATCTGCGATCTGGTTATTATCAGTTGAAGGTTAGGGAGTCTGATATCCCTAAAACGACGTTTCGGACCAGGTACGGTCACTATGAATTTCTTGTGATGTCTTTTGGTCTGGCCAATGCTCCTTCAGTCTTCATGGATCTTATGAACCGAGTGTTCAAGCCGTATTTGGATAGCTTTGTCATTGTTTTTATCGACGATATTTTGATCTATTCCAAGACCAGAGAGCTTCATGCAGAGCATCTCAGAGTTGTTCTTCAGTTGTTGAGGGAGAAGAGGTTGTATGCTAAGTTGAAGAAATGTGAGTTCTGGTTAGAGCAGATTTCTTTCTTAGGCCATGTTGTCTCGAAGGATGGGTTAGCTGTTGATCCAGCGAAAATAGAGGCGATACAAAAGTTGCCTATCCCTACCACTGTATCAGAGGTACGCAGTTTTCTTGGTTTGGCGGGTTATTATCGTCGCTTCATTTCAGATTTTTCCAAGATTGCCCTGCCGTTGACCAATCTGACGAGGAAGACTGTGAAGTTTGAGTGGTCCAATGATTGCCAAAATGGATTTCAGGAGTTGAAAGATAAGTTGACGACAGCTCCGGTACTTGCTTTGCCCAGTGGTTCAGAGGACTTTGTTGTTTTTACCGATGCATCGAAGAAGGGCCTTGGTGCAGTGTTGATGCAACGAGGTAAAGTTATAGCCTATGCTTCTCGCCAGTTGAAGGATTACGAGAAGAATTATCCTACGCATGATTTGGAGCTGGCAGCTGTGGTTTTCGCCCTGAAAATCTGGAGACATTATTTGTATGGCGAAAATTGTGAAATTTTCACAGACCACAAGAGTTTAAAGTATTTGTTTTCACAGAAAGAACTTAATATGCGACAGAGACGGTGGTTAGAGATTGTCAAAGACTAAGATGTGACGATTAGTTATCACCCAGGGAAGGCGAATGTTGTAGCGGATGCATTGAGCCGTAAGTCGAGTTCTTCTTTAAGTTCTATGATTCAGCAGCCGTTGTTGTTATATTTGCAGCGAGAGGATATAGCTTTGGTGGTTCCTGGAATGATCGAGCAAAACTTGCACTGTGAAATCCTTAATAAAAATATGGTTTTGTGTGCTCAAATTTAATCGCAAGTACACGATGTCAAGTAATAGTATAATGTACGTGAGTACGAGTATCGTTCCACTGAAGACTGTATTTAACAATTATTATTTTCAGTTATTGAACATTTAGCAACGGAAATTGATTTGTTTGTTTTACACTACTGTTCTTAAACAAGAAATGCAAATCAAAAGATTCAATAAATGCTAAACGAAGATAATATCTAAAATGGTTGATTAAGATTCAATGACAAGACGGATTTGTTGGGAATATCGGTTCACCTACCCCTCATTAATTAGTTAATTCGTTCGATATTGGTTTACGCTTCCGACAGGATTTCCTATTCAATTGAACACACTCTCTCGAGCTATGCCAAACTAATTCAACTCAATGAAGTAATTAAATATCTTTAATTATTTATCAAGAGTGAATTGCATTTCGATCTATGAAATCCCCTAGTTTTCGACCCTTCCGACTATGACTATCGACGCGTATCCAATTTCATATATCTATGTAAATTGTAGATCCACGGATTATACTACTCGTTCCTATCACAAGTTATTCTCTCGAACTCACTCGCAATATGAAAACGTTGTTAAAATTAGCTATGTTCTAACAACACGAAGAAAACAATAGTATAATCAAGAATAAACCAGAAATCGAAACTGAATTCAATTGATTCAACGTTTTGGGGTAGGATCCCCTCAAATCCCAACAAATATGAAAGTTAGCTACTAGAAATCATGATTGCAATCAACAAAACAAAGTTTATAAAATAAAAACTAAGTTAGAAATACTAGAATCGACGAAAAACGCAAAGAACGGTGCCCGGAAAGTGTCGAATCTTCAATCCAAGCGCTCAATCCTCTCCAAAGCTTGTCTTGAATCTTCAACAATGTCTGAACAACCCTCAAATCTCGACCCCCTCCTTGCCATATCAGCTACCATCCCAAAATAAGGAAAAAAAATCGGCTGTCAAATCTTGCCAAAATTAAGTGGCGCTCGGGCGGTAGAGAATTACCGCTCGAGCGCCACACATTCTGTAAAACAAGTGCGGAGTTCATCTTTCGGTGCTCGAGCGGTAGAGAATTACCGCTCGAGCGCCACATATTCTGTAGTTTTTCTCCTTTGATTCGCTTCTCGCGCTCGGGCGGTAGAATTTCACCGCCCGAGCGCCGTCTCTTCTGTCCCGAAACTTCTTGTTGGCACACTTTGCTCCGATTTCCGATTTCCAGCCAGTTTACCTGCCAATTCGATACGCCCAGGTGAGACATGATCAAATGAAAATGTTTACTCTACAATGCACAAAATGTAAACAAAAAGTACGCATGCACAATGCAAACACATACAAACTAATGCCACAAAACACGTAAAAACTACTACTATCAACCCCCTTATACTAACCTTTGGCTTTTCCTCAAGCCAAACAGGTTACAAACTACACTCAACATGCAACCAACATAGATTGAGGAGAATAAAACAAACTAAACTGATGGTGAAGTAGTAAACTGGCATCTATTGCCTCAGCGGGGTTGTGAACCACATCCATTTAGGCAAATCACAACATAAATCACCCCCCTTTTTCAGAACCTCACAATACAATAATATTTTTCCAAAAGATGTGGTCGTGTGTGCTGTGGATCTTTCTAGCTTGTGTTTCTGACAGCTTTATTCGCAAATCATGTGGGTTGCCGAATTAACCAGTCAACGCAAGTTTCTCTTTTCTGAGTCCTGTTTCTATTTGGGACCAACCAGTAAACACAAACAGTGGTAGAGTTCCATAGTTGAACAACAACAAAATGTAGGGAGTCAATAACCAACGGCTCAAATGGTTAAGAAAGATGGGGAGTACGTAGATCATTTTCACTATGCACTTTGTCAGAAATTTTCTCTGACATTTCTCAACGCCTTACATCTCCATCTTTTTAGCCTTGGGGTAGGATTTCACCCCTTTTTGGCTCCCCCACACTTTAAAATCCCCTTTTTTATACCAATTTTTTTTTTCTCTGGTGCATAGTTTTCTCATGCGTACTCCTTAGGCTTTGGATATAGTATATGTTTATTAGTCTGACCTCGGAGCGAATTTATAGGTCCTATGCACGATTGGATGAAGGATGTTTGAGGAATACTTTTGATTTTCTACTTGAGTTCATGTTACTGGGTAGTCACTCATTTCAACAGGTACTCATTCAAGTTCTACTCGCATCTTCTGTTTCTCCAGTTCCCCTCACAGATTATTTTGAACTTAACTATCATTGACACCACTATTAAAATCCATTATGTGCGCATAAACAAACGAGTGATAGGTCTAAGTAACATGCTATTCATTTAGCCCAAAATCATCACTGGCTACCAATCGTCTAAATTCACCATCAACTGACACTTATGCAAGATAAATATGGGAGCAAACCAAGACGAACGACGACCCCCTCATACTAAAGGTGTGCAATGTCCCCATTGCAAAAAAGATGGGAAACACACATGCAAACATGAATGCAAACACAGCAACAAAAGGAAAAAATAAATGACCGAACGAACAATAATGCGGACCACAAATAAAGGAGCAGACAAAAGAAAGAAAAAAAATGCAAGGGAAACAGAAAACTCCCCTGATCAAGGCTCCTCGTCGTCGTACTCCGGTGGTGGTACTCCCGCGGCATACCCTTGCGGGAGATAGTCATACTGGAACTGAAAAGGAGGAACGAACGGCGGCTGCGGTGGTATTGCCCCTGGGTCCATGCCCGCGTGGATGAGCATGGTGCGCATCATGGAATCGAGGTGGGTAAACTGTGCCTGAAAGTTGATGTTCACTTGCTCCTGGTGGGCCATGAAAGCAAGACTCTCGTCCATCTTCTCGTTCTGAGTGCGCCGACGGGGGTGTGGGCGACGAGGGGCGGCGGTGCTAGATCCACCGGCTTCCTCTGCCTGAGTGGGGAAGTCCACCTGTCGTTTCTCCCTTTTTCGTTGTTCATCGTCATGACAAATTGGCTTCATCGGTTGAAGCCACTCCTCGTCGTCCCGGAAGTGTACCCCTGCTCGTGCACACAATTCGGATATGATGGTCGGAAAGAAAAGACCAACATGGCTGTTTCGAGCACTCAACATAATCTGAGAAGCTATAAGGTTGCCCACATTTATGTCATATCCTTGGGCCAAAGCAAAAAGTAGCACCGCTCGTTCCTTTTGTACCTCGCTTTTATGCGAGACGGGCATCATCCTCCGGGCCACAAACAAATACCACAGGGCAATGTTGGCTTTCAAGTATTTCTCATCAAAGCAGCTTGGCGGTCCGCCCAATGGTTTCCACATCGCACCCGGGTGGCATAGAGTTTCGATAATCAAATTGTAGTCGGGAGCAACTACCAACTCCTGGAAGTTAGAGTCATCGACCTCGGCCGTTTCTAAGAGAGAGTTTATCGTGGTAGAATCAAACGGCACAAGCTTTGCTCTAACAAATGCCCTATAATCAGTTCGTTCGCAGGCATTAGCGTAAAAGTCCCTAACCACGGACACCACAGCCGCCTTAGGTGGCTCACTAAATTTTTCCCAACCTCTTCTTTCCTATTCCACAAGAGTTGGCAAGTATCTATCCTCAAATGTACGACGGAATCCTCTTTCGGCAATGGGGTTTCTATGTATTCTAGCATGATCATATCTGTCCCTAGCCGCCGCATTCACAAAGCGAGTTCTATCAAACGAGGAGGAAGAGGAAGAACCGGGAGTACCTTTTGAAAGGGGATCGGTTACGGTGACCGGAACCGCAACGGAAGTTAAAAATTTAAATTTTTCATGAGAAATATTCGGCCACCAACATTCTTGTGTAGCAAATATAATAAACACAAAATGACATTCATAGTGTGTTAAGAAATGTACCTATCAATCACAAGGATTGATGTATGGCTCCAACTAAGGTGTAAACACCTTAGCTCTTGTATGGCAAGAACTTCTACAAGCTTCCAAAGAGCACTCCTTGCTCTAAAATAAAGCCCACCACCAACTAGGTAGATCCCCTCATATTTTGCACTAGAAAAATATGAGGATTTTTCTTTGAGAAGTGAGTGTTTTCTCCAACCATTGAAGAACAAAAAAATGGAGAGAATGAATAGTATTTTCGGCCACTATTCATGCTAGGAGAGAAGGAGAGACATTTTTTTGGGTTTGGGAAAAGTTAAAGTAAAAAAGTTGCATGCCAAGCCTTGGTTATACAAAAAGTTGTCTCCCAACCTTTCACCTCCCATACATGCAAATATTATATGGTTTTTAACAAATTAAAAACCCATGGACTTAATTTAATTATCTCAAACATTTTTGAGACTAATTAAACATTACTTGAATTTACTCAAGTCCACTAGTTAAATAATTTATTTAAATTGAGCTCTACAAGACTCAATATGATTTAATCAATTCAACACTTGAATTAATTTAATTATTTGGACTCTACTAGGTCCACTAGTGTTTAATTAATTCAACACTTGAATTAATTTAATTTAGTCCATAATAATGTTTATGAAAATCACAATTTTCAAATACATTATTTATTTGGCCAAATTTTAATTTAAGAACACATTCATAAATTAAAATTACATTTCTCTCATAGAAGTCATACTTCTATTTTTCCTTACGCCTATAAACTCATTTATAAGCCGTTCAACACATTGAACTATTTTCTCCTTTATAGAAGTCATACTTCTAATTTTCCTTACGCTTATAAACTCCTTTATAAGCCGTTCAACACATTGAACTATTTTACTTCTCAACGGGATCTAGAAAGCTAGTACTTGTGTGGCCCTCAATGGTTCATTGATACAACTAGCCGTGGGTTCACATCTCCATGTGATTCGGACTAAACATGTCCTTATATGAGCATACCCCAATTGCTCCATTCTTATTTATCAACTCCTTGATAATAAGAACGTCAGAACTCAAGTCTGATAGTACCCAACCAATCATGTTAAACGCCTAGCAGCATCGCTTACATGATTCCCTAGGTATCAAATGATAGTGCCTGCAAGAACCATTCAATTATGGTTAGCGTACAGTACGGTCCCTTCAACTCATATATCCCGACCGATTCGACAACCATTGGTTTATCGAGAGTTGTCAATGAATCGATACTATGTGTCATGTCGTAGTTGCATCGATGGTGTAATCTATGAAACCCCTTTCATAATTACCACCATACTCTGATCAGAGATTTCAAACTACATATACATGAAAAACACATAGGATATCCATACCCGTAGGTAAGCGGTGAATCCCCGACTACAATGCATCGACTCCTATATGTTTCGACAGAACACCCAACCTTGCCACCTGATGACCCCATGAGAGTCGGTAAACAAGTCAAAGTGTAATTCTAGCACATAGAGTCTCAATGTTGTCCCGGGTCATAAGGACTAATGGTGTACAACCATAAACTAGGACTTTTCCACTCGATAAGTGAGAACCACTTGGAAAGTCCTTTAATGGAGGGTTGTTCAGTGCACTCTACCAGGAGCACCTATCTGCATGCTCGGACATCACAATGTCCCCTACCAATGAAACATGGTACTCACATCGCAGATACTAGTCTCAAGCTCGAGCGGCCTATATCCTTCTTAGCGGCGGCTGAATCGACTAGGAACCGTTTAGAATATACAGTATTCCAAATATGAGTTTCATGATACTCATCATATGAGCATCTCATATTCTTTCTACTATTTGTATATTCAAGGGCTTTATCTATGCAACTAGCATGGGTATATAGATAAAGATGTGCCAAAACAATAATTTCAAATATTATTAAAATAAAGATTGCTTATACATAGAGTTTCATTGTGAACACTCGGCCAACACTTGGCTCGACGTGCACCTACTCTAACAATCTCCCACTTGCACTAGAGCCAACTACCCATATACTTCAAACCAATTGATTCGCGATGCATCTCGAATAATGGTTCAGGTAAAGGCTTAGCTAGTGGATCAGCAACATTATCTGCGGAGCCGACTTAGTCGATAGACACTTCTCTTTCCACAATCTCTCCGAGGATGTGGTACTTTCTCAATACTTGTTTGGATTTCTGATGAGACCTTGGCTCCTTTGCCTGAGCTATGGCTCCCGTGTTTCACAAAACACCGGGATAGGAGCAACTCCATTAGGAATGACGTCCAACGCTTGGACGAAATTCCTTATCCAAACAGCCTCCTTTGCTGCATCCGATGCAGCAATGTATTCGGCCTCAGTGGTGGAATCCGCAGTACTGTCTCGCTTGGAACTCTTCCAAGAGACAGCAGCACCAATGAGCATGAATACGAACCTAGAGGTTGACTTTGAGTCATCGATATCGCTTTGGAAGCTAGAGTCGGTATAGCCTTCCAATTTCAGTTCTCCACCCCATAGACCAATAACAACTTACTGGTCCTTCTCAATTACTTGAGGATGTCTTTCACAGTTTTCAAGTGTGGAAGACCAGGGTTCGATTGATATCTATACACTACACTTAGTGCTAAAACCACGTCAGGACGTGTAGATATCATCCCATACATGATGCTACCAATCGCAGATGCATAAGGAATGCTCGTCATCGCCGCTATCTCTGCATCAGTCTTGGGAGACATAGACATGGATAGGGACACGCCATGACACATTGGTAGATGTCCTCTCTAGGACTCATCCATCGAGAACCGCTTCACGATGGTATCATGTATGTGGACTGGGTGAGACCAAGCAATCTTCTTGAACTATCTCTATAGATCTGTATTCCCAATACAAAAGATGCTTCACCCAAGTCCTGCATCGAGAACTTACTCGCTAACCATATCTTAGTTGATTGCAACATTCCTACATCATTCCCAATGAGTAGAATGTCATCAACATAAAGCACAAGGAATGTCACCACACTCCCACTGACCTTCTTATACACACAGGGTTCCTCAGGATTCTTAGTAAAACCAAACTCTTTGATTGTATTATCGAATATGAGGTTCCAACTCCTAGATGCCTGCTTTAGACCATAAATAGATCTCTGAAGTTTGCATACCATATGCTCACTTCCGATAGATGTAAACCTTTCAGGTTGAGACATGTAAATCACTTTCTTAAAATCCCTATTAAGAAAGACTGTCTTGACATCCATCTGCCATATCTCATGGTCATACCATGCAGCCATGGCTAGCAATATCCTTATAGACTTGAACATTGCAATTGGAGAAAAGGTTTCCTCAAAGTCAACTCCTTGTCTTTGAGTATATCCTTTTGCCACCAATCGCTCCTTGAAGGTCAATACCTTCCCATCCGCCCCAAGTCCCTATGGGAACCGTTCCCTCAGGTGGATCCATAAGATCCCACACTTGGTTCGAATGCATGGAATTCATCTCAGATTCCATTGCTTCAAGCCACTTGGATGAATCGGCATCAGATAACGCTTCCTTGAAGGTCCTTGGATCACATCCATGAATAGGCTCATCATGGCCCTCTTCAAGAAGCAGACCATACCTCATAGGTGGTCTCGAGACTCTCTCGTATCTTCTAGGAGCTTGTATCTCCTCTCTTGGCTCTTCGGGTGTGGGTTCTACAATTGTGGGTGTCTCTCGAACCTCTTCGAGTTCTATCATCTCCCCTTTTCTATCCAATAGAAATTCCTTTTCCAAAAAGGTTGCATTCTTAGAAACAAACACCTTTGTTTCTTGGGGATGATAGAAACAATATCCAACTTAATTCTTTGGATATCCCACAAAGTTACATAAAATGGATCAACAATCCAATTTTATCTCCCACTACCTGCTTCACATAAGCAGGGCCCCCATATTCTAAGACAAGAATATTTGGGAGACTTACTCATCCATATCTCATATGGTGTCTGCCTTTAAATGGACATTTAGTGGAATATCTTTCAATTTTAAGTTATAGAGATCGTCTTCAAGTTCACCAGTACCAATCAAACATTCATTCTTGTAAATATTGCAAACACCTTTGCCAAATAAACAAGAATATCCATCTTTATCAACATAGAAATGGAAACAATGTTTTCTTACCAAATCAGGTACAAACAAAACATCTCTTAAAAATAACTTAAAATCATTGTTCAACAATAAGTAAACATCTCTTAAGGTCTTGGCAGCAACTCTTGCTCCATTGCCCATTCTCAAGAAGGTCTCACCTTCCTTGAGCCTCCTACTTCTTCCCATCACCTGCAACTCATTACAGAGATGTGAGCCACAGCCGGTATCTAATACCCAAGAAGTAGAGTTAATTGAAATGTTTACTTCGATAAAGAACATACCATTTCCAGAACCCTTCTGGGCAAGATATTCCCAGCAGTTACGCCTCCAATGTCCAGGCTTCTTGCAGTGATGACATTCATCAGCAGTCTTGTCAGCCTTAACTGGTGTGGCTGCCACAACGGGATTCGGAGATTGCCTCATCAAGGGCACGTTCTTCTTGGGACGTTGGAAAGAACGCTTCTTTCCCTTCCCATGTGGATCAATCTTCGTACCAGATGAAGAACCCACATAAAGAACCAGCTTCTCATTCTTGATGGTGGACTCAAAGGTCACAAGCATGTTCACCAACTCCTCAAGGGTCGGCTCCATCTTGTTCATATTGAAATTCACCACAAAAGGATCAAACGAGCTAGGCAGTGACAAGAGTAACACGTCAGTGGTCAACTCCAAAGGCAACATCAAATCCATGCCAACGAGCTTGTCCACGAGCCCAATCACTTTTAGGCCATGCTCATGGACCGAGGCCCCATCTCGCATGCGTAAAGTGATTAGCTCCTTGACGGTAGCATGCCGAAGAGGCCGTGTTTGCTCTCCAAAGAGCTCCTTGAGATGCAAATGAATGTCAGCAGCACTCTTTGCATCCTCAAAACGCCTCTGTAGCTCATCATTCATAGAAGTCAGCATATAACACCTGGCTTTCAAGTCATGGTCACACCATTCCTTGTAAGTCTGCAATTCCTCAGGAGTGCAGTCAGTCGGAGCCTCAACAGGGGGCGACTCAGTAAGTGTATATGCTATCCTTTCCGAATTCAAGACGATTTTTAGGTTTCTTAGCCAAGTGAGGTAATTAGGTCCGGTTAACATGTGTTTGTCGAGTATTGCAGATATCGGATTGCGAATCGAAGACATTGTCAATTTGTACTGAAAAGTGAAAACAGATAAATGTTGATGACTATTTCAAAATATTTAGTAAGATATAAAGTATGGACTTTTACTTTATAAATATTCGCTCCCACTGTTTTGACATCTTTCACTACCCTCTAGTGAAAACGGGAAACTCCTTTCCTCAGTAGGTACGTAAGGTCCAACTAGCGAATTATGATCCCGAATAATATCAGCCAATCACAATTCCTAAAAGGTAGTTTCCAATTGCATCTCCATGCAACCCTCTACGTAAACTTTTGTCTCACGTTTGATTAGGACCCAATAATATGACGTCGTTCATCTTCACGTGTCAAGCCTAACCCATCGATATTGAACCTTAATGGACGGTCGCCATGAGTTCCCTCAATAATATGAGCCGAAATCATGGGAGTTCCACGTAGTTCACATCACCATGTCAATGGATGTCACAGCTTTCCGGCACCCAAGGCCCCCCCAATAATATGAGCCGAGCCCCGAGCACGGGTAGCGTTCATCATGCACCCATTGTCGATGGAAGACATGGAAATTATAAACAAATTTATAATTCCCCTTTTCGGGCTTGATATTAATTTTGAATCTTATTCAAAATGAGGGTTTTTAATTTTGAAAGGTCTCATCATTAATTTTATTTAAAAGCTCGCCATGTTTGATCGTATGTTTGCCGGATTCATGCAACTTTGTTATTATCATAATAATAACGCACATACTCATTATTTATAACATATCATGCATATATTATAAACAGTAAACAAAATAAGGATGATCAATCGCCCCAACACTAATGGCCCGTGTGAGCTAAACACGGGCCTAGGTCCAATCCTAGGGAAATGCACGGGATGCAAATGCAACTATTACATTAGCTTCCAATATTTACATGTCTTCGATCTTCATAATCATCATGGCCACCATCTTCCAATCTTGATCATCCACTATACTAATATTTACAAATAAATATCCATGGCAAATAGGGATACATCTCATGGGGTGGGAACGGGCCATAAACCAAGCCCACTTTATAAATTTGATAATTATTACAATCATTCAACACAAAATATCCTAGCATACACCTAGCAAATTGGGCTTGGGCTTTTGATCATCCTTCATGCATAATATCACATATCATACACCATCAATTAATTATCACAATAATTAATTGATCCAATATTATATATCTTGATCCAATCACTAACCGCCACGATTATAAACTAAATTAACAAAGTATACAAACACCTTTGTCTACTTTCAAATTAATTTATTTATAACCGAATTTCTTGTAAATCACCATTTACTATAAATAATTAAAGTCCAACTTAAATTATTTATTTCATGAGAAAATATTTGCAACTTTTGTAAATTTAAACTTAAGGGCCCAAAAATTCATTTTTCACCAAAAACATTTTGGCCCATTTAAAATTTCACAAATGTGTTAGCCATCCAATGGCCCAACAACTCAAGGCCCATGACACTTTGATATTTCAAAACACCTTTTGAAAACCCTAGTCGTCATCGCCGTCGCCGGATTCCGGCAACAAAAAAAAAATTTTTTTTTTATTAAAAATAGGGGCTGTTCGGGCAGCCCCTCGGGCTGCCCTTGCTGCCCGAAATGGGCAGCCCTTCGGGCAGCCCGAGCTGCCCGAAATGGGCAGCAACTTGCTGCCCAAAAAATCCCCCGAAACCGGCCTTGATTCGATGCAAAATTTTATCTCATGCGGTTAGAAATGAACCTCAACATAATATTATGTATTTACTACACCAAAATCGTAACCATAGCTCGGATACCACTTGAAAGGGGATCGGTTACGGTGACCGGAAGCGCAACGGAAGTTTAAAAATCAAATTTTTATGTAAAAATTTCGGCCACCTCCATATCTTGGTGTAGCAAATACAAAAACAACAAAATGTCATACATAGTGTGTTTAGAAAAATTATACCTATCAACCTCTTGAGGTTGATGAATGGCACCAACCAAGTTGTAAACAACTTGGCTCTTGAGTGGATGAAGATCTACAAGCTTCCTCCTCCTTCAAAAATTAGGCCCACCACTTGCTAGGTAAATCCCTTCTTGTTTTGCACTAGAAAAACAAGAAGATTTTTCAATGAGAAGAATATTTCTTCCTCAACACTTGAAGAAGAAAAATGAGAGAAAAACTTGGAGAGAAGTGTGTGTAATTTTCGGCCAAGGTGTGTGTAATGGGGGGAAGGGAGACTTGTCTTGGACATGCAAAAAGTTGAAAACAAAAGTTGCATGCCATGCCTTGAAAACACAAAAAGTAGTCTCCCAACCTTTCACCTCCCATGCATGTATATTATATGGTTTTTAATCAAATTAAAAACCATGGACTAAATTTAATTATCTCAAACATATTTGAGACTAATTAAACATTACTTGAATTTACCCAAGTCCCACTAGTTAAATAATTATTTTAATTGAGCTCTACAAGACTCAATATGATTTAATTAATCCAACACTTGAATTAATTTAATTATTTGGACTCTACTAGGTCCACTAGTGTTTAATTAATTCAACACTTGAATTAATTTAATTTAGTCCATAATAATGTTTATGAAAATCACAATTTTCAAATACATTATTCACTTGGCCAACTTTTAATTTAGGAACACTTCCATAAATTAAAATTTACATTTCTCTCATAGAAGTCATACTTCTATTTTTCCTTACGCCTATAAACTCATTTATAAGCCGTTCAACACATTGAACTATTTTCTCCTTTATAGAAGTCATACTTCTAATTTTCCTTACGCTTATAAACTCCTTTATAAGCCGTTCAACACATTGAACTATTTTACTTCTCAACGGGATCTAGAAAGCTAGTACTTGTGTGGCCCTCAATGGTTCATTGATACAACTAGCCGTGGGTTCACATCTCCATGTGATTCGGACTAAACATGTCCTTATATGAGCATACCCCAATTGCTCCATTCTTATTTATCAACTCCTTGATAATAAGAACGTCAGAACTCAAGTCTGATAGTACCCAACCAATCATGTTAAACGCCTAGCAGCATCGCTTACATGATTCCCTAGGTATCAAATGATAGTGCCTGCAAGAACCATTCAATTATGGTTAGCGTACAGTACGGTCCCTTCAACTCATATATCCCGACCGATTCGACAACCATTGGTTTATCGAGAGTTGTCAATGAATCGATACTATGTGTCATGTCGTAGTTGCATCGATGGTGTAATCTATGAAACCCCTTTCATAATTACCACCATACTCTGATCAGAGATTTCAAACTACATATACATGAAAAACACATAGGATATCCATACCCGTAGGTAAGCGGTGAATCCCCGACTACAATGCATCGACTCCTATATGTTTCGACAGAACACCCAACCTTGCCACCTGATGACCCCATGAGAGTCGGTAAACAAGTCAAAGTGTAATTCTAGCACATAGAGTCTCAATGTTGTCCCGGGTCATAAGGACTAATGGTGTACAACCATAAACTAGGACTTTTCCACTCGATAAGTGAGAACCACTTGGAAAGTCCTTTAATGGAGGGTTGTTCAGTGCACTCTACCAGGAGCACCTATCTGCATGCTCGGACATCACAATGTCCCCTACCAATGAAACATGGTACTCACATCGCAGATACTAGTCTCAAGCTCGAGCGGCCTATATCCTTCTTAGCGGCGGCTGAATCGACTAGGAACCGTTTAGAATATACAGTATTCCAAATATGAGTTTCATGATACTCATCATATGAGCATCTCATATTCTTTCTACTATTTGTATATTCAAGGGCTTTATCTATGCAACTAGCATGGGTATATAGATAAAGATGTGCCAAAACAATAATTTCAAATATTATTAAAATAAAGATTGCTTATACATAGAGTTTCATTGTGAACACTCGGCCAACACTTAGCTCGACGTGCACCTACTCTAACACCTTTCGATTTCTTTGGTGCCATAGTGGAGTTGATGGAGATTTTGCCTTGAAGCGGAGAAAAAAAGACCGGAGTGATGAATGAGCTTGTTTCCCAACCAAGATTGGTCCACCGTGCCGCAGATTTGGGTAAGGATTGAGCCCTGCGCAAAAAATTGAAAAGGGGGAGAAGAGTTAGAGGTAGGGATTTGATTTGGGGAAGAAAAGTGCAGAATGAGAGAAGGGGGAGAAGTGGTCGCGTGTTTTAATGAGCATGCGCGCTCGAGCGGTAAAAATTACCGCTCGAGCGCCAGGTTCTCGGGAATTATTTTGTGAAATAAATGGCCGCGCTCGAGCGGTAGAAAAATACCGCCCGAGCGCGGAGCTCTCGGGAAAATTTCGTTTTTCTATATATATTTTTTTTTAATTATAAGAACAAGCAACATTAAAAATATAAAACAAAATCAAGAAAGATAAAATCAAATTAAATGCAAGAGAGGGGAAATAAAAGTAGTTCTAAATTTACAGTCGAGAGCTAGACTGTCGGTCGGTCTCAGTTTGAATTGTCTTGGAACCGGGTGATTCCAAGGTGTGGCTCCATTATGCCACCCATGTAGTGCTTCAGTCGCTGGGCATTGACCATGAATGTCCCATCCTTCCCATCGTGCAGTTCCACGGCTCCCGCTGGGTATACTTTAGAGATCACGAATGGTCCAGACCACCGTGACTTCAATTTTCTAGGAAATAGTCGCAATCGGGAGTTGTAGAGTAGAACATTGTCCCCTTCCTTGAATTCTCTCTAGATGATTCGCTTATCATGGGCCCTCTTCGTCTTCTCCTTGTATGACAATGCAAGATCATATGCCATGTTCCGGAATTCCTCTAACTGATCCAGTTGTAGTAGACGTCGTTCACCTGCATCAGTAAAATTAAAGTTCAATGCTTTTGTGGCCCAATACGCTACGCTCGATGCTCCAATTCTACAGGTAAATGACATGCTTTACCAAACAACAACCTATATGGTGTAGTGCCTATAGGTGTTTTAAAAGCAGTCCTATATGCCCAAAGAGCATCATCTAACCTGACCGACCAATCTTTCCTACTGACTCCCACCACTTTTTCCAAAATTCGCTTGATTTCTCGATTAGACACCTCAACTTGACCACTTGTCTGGGGATGATAAGGGGTAGAGATCTTGTGTGTGACACCGTATTTGTTCAAGAGTTTTTCAAATAGTTTGTTGCAAAAATGAGTGCCACCATCACTAATGATTGCTCTCGGTGTTCCAAATCTGTTAAAAATATTTTTCTTCAAAAATTTCAAAACCACCTGAGCATCATTAGTGGCATATGCTTCTGCCTCTACCCATTTAGACACATAGTCAACCGCCACCAAAATATATTTTTTCGTGAATGAACTGGGAAACGGTCCCATGAAGTCTATCCCCCACACATCGAATACCTCACACTCAATGATATTATTCAATGGCATTTCATGACGGTTAGAGATGTTACCTGTCCGTTGGCATCTATCACAAGCTAGCACATAAGAACGAGCATCCTTAAATAGAGTTGGCCAATAAAAGCCACATTCGAGTACCTTAGATGCCGTCCTGGTTGGTCCGAAGTGACCACCTACCTCACGGTCATGACAATGATGGAGAATTTGCCCAAACTCCTCCTCTGCAACACATCTTCTTATCATAGAATCTGCACAAATTTTAAACAAAAACGGTTCCTCCCAAAAGTAATATTTCACGTCAGAGAAGAATTTCTTTCGTTGGTGAAATGATAAATTAGGTGGTGGAGTGCCTGTGACAAGAAAGTTAGCAAAATTCGCATACCAAGGACAGTGTCTCACCTCAAATAGTTGCTCATCAGGAAACCAATCATTTATAGCATGATCTACACTGTCATTACTAACAAACTCCAACCTAGACAGATGATCCGCCACAACGTTCTCAACACCCTTCTTATCTTTGATTTCTAAATCAAATTCTTGTAGCAACAAAATCCATCGAAGAAGGCGTGGCTTTGCATCTTTTTTAGCAACTAAATATTTAAGTGCAGAGTGATCGGTGTAAACAATGACTTTGGACAGAACAAGATATGAGTGAAATTTGTCGAGAGCAAATACTACTGCAAGTAATTCCTTTTCAGTTGTTGCATAATTCAATTGAGCCTCATCTAAGGTCTTACTTGCGTAGTAGATTGTATGAAATACCTTGTTTTGCCGCTGGCCAAGCACAGCTCCCACCTTAGTATCACTGGCATCGCACATTACCTCAAATGGTAGATCCCAATCTGGAGCCACCAAGACAGGAGCCGTCACCAAGCTCTCCTTCAAATCCTCGTATGCCTGTAAAAAGTCAGAATTAATATCAAATGGCACATCTTTCATAAGTAAGGAAGATAGAGGTTTGGCAATTTTAGAAAAATCTTTGATAAAACGCCGATAAAAACCGGCGTGGCCCAGAAAACTTCTAACTCCCTTTATGGATGTCGGAGGCGGTAGGTTCTTGATAACTTCGACTTTGGCCTTGTCCACCGCTATTCTGTTCTCCGAAATCTTGTGCCCTAGGACAATTCCCTTTTGCACCATGAAATGACACTTCTCCCAATTAAGTACCAGGTTCGTCTCCTCGTATCTCTTCAACACAGATCTCAAATTCTGCAAACACTCATCAAACGTTGCACCAAAGATAGAAAAGTCATCCATAAATATTTCAAGAAAAGTTTCAATTATATCATGGAATATAGCAGTCATACGCCGCTGAAATGTAGCCGGTGCATTACAAAGACCAAAAGGCATACGGCGAAAAGCAAAAGTCCCATAAGGACAAGTGAACGTGGTTTTCTCTTGGTCCTCAGGTGCAATAGTGATTTGATTATAACCAGAATACCCATCCAAGAAACAATAAAACTCGTGTCCCGCTAACCTCTCAAGCATTTGCTCCATAAAGGGAAGGGGAAAGTGGTCTTTACGGGTGGCATCATTTAATTTCCTATAATCAATGCACACACGCCATCCCGTAACAGTCCTAGTGGGTATTAATTCATTATTTTCATTTGTGATCACAGTAATCCCACCTTTTTTCGGCACACACTGAACATGGCTTACCCATGCACTATCAGATATAGGATAGATAATACCTGCATCGAGAAGCTTAATCGGTTCAGCCTTTACTACCTCTTGCATCTTTGGATTCAATCTTCTCTGAGGTTTCACAAGAGGTGAGTATTTGTCTTCCATCAAAATCTTGTGCATGCAAACTGATGGATTGATCCCTTTGATATCTGTCACCTTCCACGCAAATGCACTCTTGTGCGCTTTCAAAACTTCCACCAGTTTGTCCTCCATAAAATCTGTCAAAGCAGCAGAAATAATGACAGGTAAAGTGTTATTCGCACCTAGGCATACATACTTGAGGTGTGGAGGTAGTGGTTTTAGCTCAAGTGTTGGTGGGTCCTCGATACTTGACTTTGGCGGTGTCAAATCCCTTCGCTCTCCCAAATCCTCTAGTCGCATCTTCATTGGTTTTCTCCATGGATGGTTTGCATTAACGTATGCCACTATTTCAGCTTTTTCTTCATCCAATTCATCTTCGCCCATTTCAGTAGTGAGAGTGGCCTCCAAGGGGTCCCTAAGAGCGTCCTTAACTAACACATCCTCAATCACTCCTCTTGGATACTTGACGGATCTGTCAGCCAGTTGTAACGACATCCTTGTCGGCTTAGGTTCTCCCAATCCAAGTTTCCTGAACACAGAAAAAGGCAAAAGGTTGATACTTGCACCAAGATCACATAACGCTTTATGAAAAACGACATCACCAATCATGCAAGGAATAGAAAAACTCCCTGGATCTTTGAGTTTCGGTGGGATCTTGTTTTGCACCAAAGCATAGCAGTTTTCAGTTAGACTTACCGTCATGTGATCCTCCAATTTTCTCTTTTTTGATAAGATGTCCTTCAAAAATTTAGCATAACTAGGCATTTGCATTAAAGCATCGGCAAAAGGAATATTGATATGCAACTTTTTAAATACCTCTAGAAACTTACCGAATTGTGCATCTAGTTTTGCTTTTTTCAATGCTGCAGGGAAGGGTGGAGGGATAACAATCTTAGACTGTGCAGTGGGTGCTGGTGTAGAGTTAGAAGACTTACCTTTAGATGTTGCAGTCTGCTCATCCTTCGTTTGACTTTTTTCTTTTTCCCTTGACTCTAGAATCTTTCCACTCTTCAACTCAATGGCCTTCACTTGCTCTTTTGGATTAGTCTCCGTGTTACTAGGCAAGGTGCCCGGCTCTCTGCTTGCTATCATTTTGGCTAACTGCCCAATTTGATTCTCGAGTCCTTTTATCGATGCATCTTGGTTTTGGAGTCTAGTTTCAGTGGATGAAATGAACTTCGACATCATTTGCTCCAAGTTTGATTTTTCATCTCGAGTTTCATTTCGATACATCGGTTGCTTACTATACTGCTGTCCTCCTTGTGGTCGCGTTTGACTGCCTTGGCCACCCCATGAGAAGTTGGGGTGTTGTCTCCATCCAGGATTATATGTGTTTGAATAAGGATCATTCCTCGGACGGTTTTGAATCCCCACTTGATTCACTGGTGCCTCCTCATTTACATAGAAAGGGCCACTGTCTTGACAGTCTTTAACATAGTGTTCCCCTCTGCATTTTTCACAAAATATCTCTTGCAGGCGCATCGCTGTCCCGTTTGTGTTCATGCTGTCTATTTTCCTGTTGAGTGCTTCTAATTGTGCTGTGACAGCTGAAAAGTCAGTTACCTGGTGTATTCCTGCAGTCCTTTGCTGAGTGTTCCTTTCGGATTGACGGTGATAGCTGCTAGCAGCCATCTCCTCCAGTAACTCATACCCCTCTTCGGCCGTTTTCCTCAACAGATTTCCGCAGGCCGCAGCATCTATCATGGTCCGGTTAGATGAAATTAAACCATAGTAAAAAGTTTGGACTACTATCCCAAGAGGCAACTCATGATGTGGGCATCTTCGCAACAAGTCTTTGTAGCGCTCCCACGCCTCGTAGAGTGACTCCTGCTCAAATTGAGAGAAGGTGGTTATGTCCGCTCGCAGCTTCATGGTTTTTGATGGAGGAAAGTACTTTAAGAGGAATGCATTTGCCATATCATCCCAAGTTGTGATTAAACCTGCAGGTAAACAATTCAACCAAGAATTAGCTTTATCACGCAAAGAAAAGGGAAATAAGCGTAGTCTAACAGCATCGTCTGAAACTCCATTAAATTTAAAAGTATCGCAAATTTCTAAGAAGTCGGCGATGTGAGTGTTCGGGTCATCCAGCGTATTCCCCCCAAATTGGACAGTGTTCTGGATCATTTGAATTATTGCTGGCTTGATCTCAAATTGGTTTGCCCTGACAGTTGGGCGCACTATGCTTGGACCTGCCCCGTCAAGCGACGGTTGCGCATACTCAAGCATGGGTATGCGCCTTGGCTGTTCGATTCTTAGATCTTCGTGATGCTCCTCCTCACGTTCGTTCCTGTTCATTATGTCTCTAATTCTCTGCTGTTGTTGTCGTCTGCGTAATGTTCTTTCAATCTCGGGATCGAATATCTCTAGTTCAGACTCGAGAGACCTTGGCATGCACTGGACAAGAGACCTGGAACAGAATACGGAGCGTTAGTTCAAAAAGAAAAAATAAAAATAATAAAAAAAAACTGCTAAAGAAAATTGCTAAAAATAAAATTGTAGATTAACAGTCCCCGGCAACGGCGCCAAAAACTTGATCGAGCAAAACTTGCACTGTGAAATCCTTAATAAAAATATGGTTTTGTGTGCTCAAATTTAATCGCAAGTGCACGATGTCAAGTAATAGTATAATGTACGTGAGTACGAGTATCGTTCCACTGAAGACTGTATTTAACAATTATTATTTTCAGTTATTGAACATTTAGCAACGGAAATTGATTTGATTGTTTTACACTACTGTTCTTAAACAAGAAATGCAAATAAAAAGATTCAATAAATGCTAAACGAAGATAATATCTAAAATGGTTGATTAAGATTCAATGACAAGACGGATTTGTTGGGAATATCGGTTCACCTACCCCTCATTAATTAGTTAATTCGTTCGATATTGGTTTACGCTTCCGACAGGATTTCCTATTCAATTGAACACACTCTCTCGAGCTATGCCAAACTAATTCGACTCAATGAAGTAATTAAATATCTTTAATTATTTATCAAGAGTGAATTGCATTTCGATCTATGAAATCCCCTAGTTTTCGACCCTTCGGACTATGACTATCAACGCGTATCCAATTTCATATATCTATGTAAATTGTAGATCCACGGATTATACTACTCGTTCCTATCACAAGTTATTCTCTCGACTCACTCGCAATATGAAAACGTTGTTAAAATTAGCTATGTTCTAACAACACGGAGAAAACAATAGTATAATCAAGAATAAACCAGAAATCGAAACTGAATTCAATTAATTCAACGTTTTGGGGTAGGATCCCCTCAAATCCCAACAAATATGAAAGTTAGCTACAAGAAATCATGATTGAAATCAACAAAACAAAGTCTAGAAAATAAAAACTAAGTTAGAAATACTAGAATCGACGAAAAACGCAAAGATCGGTGCCCGGAAAGTGTCGAATCTTCAATCCAAGCGCTCAATCCTCTCCAAAGCTTGTCTTGAATCTTCAACAATGTCTGAACAACCCTCAAATCTCGACCCCCTCCTTGCCATATCAGCCACCATCCCAAAATAAGGAAAAAAAATCGGCTGCCAAATCTTGACAAAATTAAGTGGCGCTCGGGCGGTAGAGAATTACCGCTCGAGCGCCACACATTCTGTAAAACAAGTGCGGAGGTCATCTTTCGGCGCTCGGGCGGTAGAGAATTACCGCTCGCGCGCCACATATTCTGTAGTGTTTCTCCTTTGAGTCGCCTCTCGCGCGCGGGCGGGAGCATTTCACCGCCCGAGCGCCGTCTCTTCTGTCCCGAAACTTCTTGTTGGCACACTTTGCTCCGATTTCCGATTTCCAGCCAGTTTACCTGCCAATTCGATACGCCCAGGTGAAACATGATCAAATGAAAATGTTTACTCTACAATGCACAAAATGTAAACAAAAGTACGCATGCACAATGCAAACACACACAACCTAATGCCACAAAACACGTAAAAACTACTACTATCATGGAACCAGTGCTCGTTTTTCAGCGTTGGTTATTCGGGCTACATTGACGGACAGAATCCGTAGAGAACAAGCCAATGATGTACAGTTGATAGAGATGAGAGCCAGAGCAGAGGAGAGAGGTAATTCAGAATTTGGAATGAATGGAGATGGTTTGACGACATTCAGAGGCCGTATATGCATTCCTATTGGCAATGATATTCGACGAGACGTCTTGACAAAGGCACATACCGCGCCATACTCGATGCACCTAGGTAGCACCAAGATGTATCAGGATCTTCGTAGACTCTATTGGTGGCCAGGTATGAAGAAGGATATTTCTATGTTCATTTCTTAGTGCCTAACTTGTCAGCAGGTGAAGATCGAGCACCAGAGACCTGCTGGGACATTGTTATCATTGCCGATTCCTCAATGGAAATGGGAGCACATTACGATGGATTTCGTGACTGGTCTTCCCAGAACGCAGAAAGGTTTTAACTCTATTTGGGTTATCGTTGATCGATTGACCAAGTCAGCGCATTTTCTTCCAGTCAAGACGACATATTCCATGAACCAGTATGCCGAAGAGTACATAGCAGAGATTGTTAGACTTCATGGTGTTCCTGTGTCGATCGTGATCCTAGATTTACTTCAGAGTTTTGGAAGAGTTTGCACAGAGCTATGGGTACACGGTTAGCATTTAGTACAGCATATCATCCCCAGAGCGATAGTCAATCAGAGAGAGTTATTCAGATTTTAGAGGATATGCTCAGAGCTTGTACTATAGATTATCCTGGTAGCTGGGATTCCAAATTGCCTCTTGTTGAGTTCACGTATAATAATAGCTACCAAGCGACAATTGGCATGGCACCGTATGAAGCACTTTATGGTAGGAAGTGTAGATCTCCCTTGTATTGGGATGAGATTGGTGAGAGAAAGATGCTGGGTCCAGAGTTGGTCCAACAGACAGCTGATGTTGTTGTTGTTATTCGAGAGACGATGAAGACAGCGCAGTCAAGACAAAAGAGCTATTCTGATGTGAGGCGAAGGCCGTTGCA
Source organism: Primulina huaijiensis (assembly GCF_012295235.1). Classification (NCBI taxonomy): domain Eukaryota; kingdom Viridiplantae; phylum Streptophyta; class Magnoliopsida; order Lamiales; family Gesneriaceae; genus Primulina; species Primulina huaijiensis. Next base: position 6,818,426 of record NC_133311.1, read on the forward strand.
GTTTGAGGTTGGCGACCATGTGTTCTTGAAGATAGCACCTCTTAAAGGTGTGATGCGGTTTGGCAAAAAGGGAAAGTTGAGTCCGAGATTTATTGGTCCATTTGAGATATTGGACAGAATTGGTGATCGAGCTTACAGGTTAGCCCTACCGCCAAATCTTGACAGAGTTCATAATGTTTTTCACGTCTCTATGCTCAGGAAATATATTGCGAATCCTTCCCATGTTCTTCGCCACGAGCCATTGGATTTGACGCCGAATTTTACGTACCAAGAGATTCCGGTCCAGATTCTGGATCGCAAAGTTAAAGTGTTGAGGAACAAAGAGATCGGCATTGTTAAAGTCCTTTGGAGGAATCATCTGATTGAAGAAGCCACGTGGGGACCAGAGGATGAGATGAAAGAGAAGTATCCTGAGTTGTTTGTGCAGTAACGTCAATTTCGAGGACGAAATTTCCTCTAAGGAGGGGAGATTATAATATCCAAGCATGGTGAACGGTACAGTTTAAGATTTCGTATGTTTATGGATTATTTGGTTAAGATTAAGTTTAATTTAGATGTTAAGAGTTGTGATTATGGGTCATAGTATTGTTGGTTATTATTGTTTTGTGGTATTGTTGATATTAGTTGATGGGTAGTTGTGTTGTATCAGCGTTGCGATTCGATTTTTGTTGCATAGAGTTGTTTTGGCCGAGAGCAGACCGCACCCGCGGTGATTTGTGCAGCGCACCCGCGGTCTTTATTGCAGAATTTGTGGAATTTCCGAAGAGACACCGCACCCGCGGTGGGATAGGTACCGCACCCGCGGTCGTCATTTTCTGAAATTTGGTTGAGGTGCCGAAGGCACACCGCACCCGCGGTGAGGTATGTAGCGCACCCGCGGTGCATGAACAGTAGAAGCGTGTTTCGAGATTTTAAGTGTTTAAATGGATGAGTTGGTCTCATTTTTCTCATTCTTTCCCCTCATTCTCGATTCTTCAGTCCTTGGGAGAGCTAGGGTTCCATTTCCTTTCTTTTCCTTCCTTTGATTCAAGTATCTTGTGGGAGTTTTGAAGTGTGAGCAAGGTTCTTTTGGAGTT
>NC_133311.1:6819584-6845899 GCF_012295235.1 Primulina huaijiensis
CAGAGATTGCATGCAATAAGTTGATCAACGACCATAGGCTTATATCCCTCAGAGTTATCGATTCATATCGATGGGATAGAGGCACAGAGACAGAGATACTATATAGATATCAATCCAACAGAGAAAAGAGAAATACCATCGTTATTGTTATTCATTCTATGATATTAATGTTTCAGAGTTGATGGTATTTAATGTTTTCAAAGCCACGTTTTACAGAGTATGGTATATGTACATTGCTATGTAAGAGTTCCACTTGCTGAGTTTCATACTCATTTCAGCTATTCATGTGATGCAGATAAGAGTGACGGGCCGGGACGTTGATTGGAGCCGGGGTCATATGCATAAGAGAGAGAAGGAAGAAGACTATTTTGCAAGTATTTTGACATGATCGCAAAAATGATGTTTTGTATTTTGTTGCCTCATTTGATTGATCATGTATTAACTTTTGTTTATATATTGTAATGTATTTTAAATCCTTCCTCCCTTCAAAGAAAATTTTAATTTCCGCTGCTATTTTATTAAAACCGGCCAGAGGTGTTACAGTTCGTGAGTAGATGATAATATCATCTATAAACACAATCACGAACTTGTCTAAAAATGGCTTGAAAATTCTGTTCATCAAATCCATAAAAGCAGCTGGTGCATTTGTTAGTCCAAATGGCATTACAAGAAATTCATAATGCCCGTACCTGGTTCGGAAGGCAGTCTTTGAGATATCATCTGAATTCACTTTTAGTTGATGATAGCCTGATCGTAAATCAATCTTCGAAAAGATGGCAGCTCCTTGTAATTGATCAAACAAATCATCAATTCTGGGGAGTGGATACTTATTTTTGATTGTCACTTTGTTCAACTCCCGATAATCAATACATAGACGAAGGTACCGTCTTTCTTCTTTACAAATAAAACAGGTGCACCCCACGGTGAAAAGCTCGGTCTAATAAACCCTTTATCAAGCAACTCCTGTAACTGTTCTTTCAATTCTTTCATTTCTGTAGGAGCTAATAGATAAGGAGCTTTCGAGATCGGATGAGTTCCTGCCACAACATCAATTACAAATTCGATCTCTCTATCTGGAGGTAAGCCTGTTACATCATCAGGAAATACTTCTTGAAACTCACACACAACATCTGTATCTTTTAGCTCATGAATCGGTGAACCAATAACTAAAACAGATGCTAAATATCCTTGACACCCCTTCTGTAATAATCTAAAAGCCTTCATACAAGAGATTATCTGAAGAGGTAAGGATATACCTGCACTTGCTACTGTGAATGGTTCAGCTCCTATTGGTGCAAACTTTATAATCTTTATGCCACAATCAATAGTAACTCTGTACTTCGAGAGCCAATCCATTCCCAATATCAATTCTGCATACATCTGATGGCCATGGACATATATTAGACACCGTCGCACAATCTGATCTGTCTGTAATTCTTGCTCGGAAGGTAAGACTATGGCGAGTTGTGTCTCTGTTGTACTTGCTGTAATGCCCAGTCTCCTTAGAAACGATTCCAAAATAAAGGAATGCGTGGCTCTTGAATCTAGTAAAACAATAGCAGTGATACCAGAAATCAAGAACATACCAGTGATCATCGATGTATCCGCATCCACTTCTTCTTTAGTCATGGAAAAAATGCGTCCATGTACTTTCTCAGAACTCCCTGGACAATTCCTGGCGAGATGTCCTGGCTTTTTGCAACGATAACAAACATTGGAACCCTGCATACATTCCCCGCCGTGAAGTTTGCCATATTTATGACAAGGTGGTCTGTCCTGTTCTTTACGTGGAGGAGGACCCTTTCCACGTGGTTCCTCTGCTCAAGTACCTCTGCTATCGGTCTCTTTGCCTTGTCCTGTTCCTTGGCTCTTTTGAAAGTACTGCTGCCTTCGTTGTTGTCTATCTCTGTCATTGTCTTGTTAATCGTGTTCTTCCATAAGTGCTCTTTCTACTATCTCTCCATATGTAACAACCTTCGACATCCGTACATCTCTTTTGATTTCAGAGCGAAGTCCCCGCATGAAATGTTCACCCTTACTTGTGCATCCTGTGCAATATATGGTACATATTGGACTCCAGCCTCAATTTTTGTATATATTCAGTCATTGACATGGTTCCTTGCTTCAAATTCAGAAAATCACTGGCTTTCTTGGCTCGTACATATTTACTGAAATATTTGTTGTAAAACACAGTTTTGAAAGTTCCCCATTCTGTGAATGATGAGCTGCAGAGGCGTTTTGAGGATACAAAGAATGCTGCTGACATTCATTTGGCATGGAACTTACGTTGCTTTCAAAGTTGACCACCGACGTGTTGCTCTTATCGCTGCCTAGCTCATTTGATCCTTTTTGTGGTAAATTTCAACATGAACAAGATGGAGCCGACCCTTGAGCAGTTGGTAAACATGCTTGTTACCTTTGAGTCCACCATCAAGAAAGAGAAGTCGGCTCTTTATGTGGGCGCTTCATCTGGTACGAAGACTGGTCCACCTGGGAAGGGAAAGAAGCGTTCTTTCCAACGTCCAAGAAGAACGTGATCTTGAAGAGGCAAGCTCCAAGTCCCGTTGTGGCATCCATACCAGTGAAGGCTGACAAGACTGCTGATATTTGTCATCACTGCAAGAAGCCTGGACATTGGAGGCGTAACTGCAGAGAATATCTTACCCAGAAGGGTTCTGGAAACGGTATGTTCTATATCGAAGTAAATATATCAATTAACTCTACTTCTTGGGTATTAGATACTGGCTGTGGCTCTGATATGAATCCTCGTACGATGAAAAGCAAACGAGATTAAATATGAATCGCGTCCTGAATTCTATAACGAACAAGGATCGTTGTTACGATTTCCCGATCTTTTGATTCAAGGAATTACGTGATATTCACTCCTAAAAGACGCGGTTTAATAATAAACAATCACAAAAGAAACAATCGAAACTTAATCGAACCTTCAAATAACTCGTCTTGGACAATCCGCGCAAGACACGATCGACAAACGCCACAAAGTTAAAACTTTGATAAGTTTGATTTTTGAAAACAAAGCTAAAGCCTTGAGAAGTTGAGAGAAAACTTAAAAACTTTTATAAACTCAATAATAATCTCTATAATGTTAAAATTTTCGTCCATAATATTGTGTACAAATCTAAAAGATACTCAAAATCAAGTTACCAAGATAATTAGGATTATTAACAAGGAAACTAGATTTTCCTCTCGCAGTATTCGCGCCCGGGCGGCAGAAAATGACCGCTCGAGTGCCGAGTGTTCTGGAAATCACCTCTTGGTCAGTACTTTTGGCGCTCGGGCGGTAGTATTTTACCGCTCGGGCGCGGGTCATTCTGGATGTTTTCTTCGTTCATCACTTGAATGGTGTTCTTATGACTCCCAAACTTACTCTCATGCATCACGAACCCTTCAGCACTCTGCACCTTGCTTGTAAGTCCTTCTTTATTGCTCATAAGCCCTTGTAGTGCCTCTTTGAATTTCTTTAGCCGTCCTCTCGTGATTAGTCCCTCCGGGAACTCTAAAGGATCCCACGCTTTCCTTGGAGCTTGACCACCCGTGTTCGCATCATCCTCCCCTTCTTGAAAAGGATTTGTCCTCAAATCTTGTTCATCACCTACATCAAACAAAGAAAGATCACTAACATTAAAAGTAGAACTAACGTTATACTTACCTGGTAGATCAAGTTTGTAGGCATTGTCATTGATCCTTTTGAGGACTTGAAATGGCTCATCACCCCTTGGTAGTAGCTTGGAACGTCGTTTCTCAGGAAACTTTTCCTTCCTCAAGTATAACCATACCCAATCACCCTTTTCAAACACCACTTTTTTCTTCCCCTTGTTGTCTTGCTTGGTGTATTGCTCATTCTTCTTCTCAATGTTGGCCTTGGCCTTTTCATGCAAACTCCTAACAAATTCAGCTTTCTTCTTGCCATCCATGTTTAACCTTTCACTCACAGGTAAAGACATCAAATCCAACGGAGTCAAAGGATTTAAACCATAAACAAGTTCAAACGGCGAATAATTTGTAGTAGAATGCACGCAACGATTATAAGCAAACTCAACAAATGGTAGACATTCTTCCCAATTCTTTAAGTTCTTTTTAAGAATAGCACGCAAAAGTGTTCCTAACGTTCTATTAACAACCTCAGTTTTTCCATCCGTTTGAGGATGACACGTAGTAGAAAACAACAATTTTGTGCCAAGTTTAGCCCACAATGTTTTCCAAAAGTAACTTAAGAATTTAACATCACGATCAGAAACAATAGTCCTAGGCATGCCATGCAACCTAACGACTTCTCTAAAGAACAAATCTGCAATGTTAGATGCATCATAAGTTTTATGACAAGCAACAAAATGTGCCATTTTAGAAAATCTATCCACAACAACAAATATAGAGTCCCTCCCCTTCTTTGTCCTAGGCAACCCCAAAACAAAGTCCATAGAAGTATCAACCCAAGGTTCACTAGGGACGGGAAATGGTGTAGACAATCCATGTGGTTGTGTCATAGACTTAGCTTGTCTACAAATTATGCACTTTTCACAAACACGCTCAACATCACGTTTCATATGTGGCCAATAGAAATGTTCATACAATGCACTTAAAGTTTTAGCCACAACAAAATGCCCCATCAAGCCACCCCCATGTGCCTCCCTAACAAGTAATTCATGAACTGAAAATTTAGGAATGCACAACCTATCTTCTCTAAATAAGAAACCATGATGCAAATAGAATTTTTCATGTGGTCTATGCGTACAAGTTTCAAACACACTCTTAAAATCCTCATCCAGCACATACAACTCTTTCACATGCTCAAACCCCAAAATTTTAGATTCTAAGGTAGAGATTAGTACGTACGTCCGTGATAGTGCGTCGGCCACTACATTCTCCTTACCTTGTTTGTACTTTATTATATAGGGGAATGTCTCTATGAATGCCACCCACTTGGCATGCCGCTTGTTCAGCTTTTGTTGCCCCTTAAGGTGTTTTAGGGATTCATGATCCGTATGAATCACAAACTCCTTAGGTCTCAAGTAGTGCTGCCACGTCTCTAGAGTCCTCACAAGTGCGTAGAACTCCTTATCATACGTGGGATAGTTCAGGGCGGCTCCATTGAGTTTCTCGCTAAAGTATGCCACCGGTCGACCTCCTTGCATCAAGACTCCACCAATACCTACACCTGAAGCATCACATTCAATTTCAAAGGTATTAGCAAAATCAGGTAAAACAAGTAAAGGAGCATTAATTAACTTTTGCTTAATAAGATTAAAAGACTTCTCTTGCTCCTCGCCCCAATGGAATGGAACGTTCTTCTTGATCACCGCCGTCATTGGTGCTGCCAGTGTGCTAAAATCTTTTACAAACCTCCTATAGAAGCTTGCAAGACCATGAAAACTTCGAACTTGACCAACAGTAGTAGGCGTTGGCCAATCTCGAATGGCACTTACCTTGTCTTCATCAACTTGTATACCNACAACAACAAAATTTCCTATGTGTGATGCGAACGCGGATGTGCACGTCCCAAGGAAAGCATGGGATCCCTTAGAGTTACCTGCGGGACCAATCACGAGGGGACGACTGAAGAAGTTTAAAAAGGCGTTACATGGGCTTATGAGCAAGGAAGAAGGACTTACAAGCAAGGTGCAATGTGCTGAAGGGTTCATGATGCATGGGAATAAGTTTGGGAGCCAAAAGAACATTATTCAGGTGATAAATGAAGAGTAGTCCAGCAGCTTCGGCGCCCGAGCGGTCAAACATTACCGCCCGAGCGCCATTACCGCCTGAGCGCCACACTTACTGGCCAAGGAGAAAATTTCCAGAACCCTCGGCGCCCGAGCGGTCACATTCTACCGCCCGAGCGCGAGTCATATTCGGGAAATTATTTGTTTCTTTATTTAGAGTTTTAAATATCTTGGTAACTTGATTTTGAGTATCTTTTAGATTGTACACAATATTATGGACGAAATTTAAAGACACTTTTCGGAATATTATTGATTGAATATCAAACTTTGAGATTTTCTCTCAACTTTCAAGGCTCTTGCTTTGTTCTTCAAAAACAAAAAAAATCAAACTTATCAAAGTTTTTAACTTTGTGGCGTTTGTCGATCGTGCTTGTGCGGATTGTCTTAGACTTGTTCTTTGAAGGTTCGTCATAATTTTCGATTGTTTATCTCGTGATTATTTGTTGCTAAACTTCATAGTTTAGAGGGGAAAATCACAACACACACACTTGATTCAAAAGATCGGGACAACACGAATTCCTTGTTCGATATCAAATTGAGGGCGCGATTCATATTTAATCGTGTTTGCTTTTATTCGTACGTGGATTCACATCAATGTGTGCACGCAAAACATGATTCATTAACCTTATAAAGGTGCTAGGAGCGTTAGTTAAGCCAAAAGGCATGACCATCCACTCATATAACCCGTATTTGGTTTTAAAAGCAGTTTTCCACTCATCACCTTCTCTCATTCTTATTTGGTGATAACCACTCTTCAAGTCAATTTTACTAAAGACACATGCACCATGCAATTCATCTAACATATCATCTAGTCTATGGGATGCCTATACTTAATGGTTATGTTATTGATTGTCCTACAATCCACACACATACGCCATGAGCCATCTTTCTTAGGAACTAATAACACAGGCACAACACAAGGGGACATGGACTCACGCACAAAACCCTTATCTAACAACTCACTTACCTACCGTTGAAGCTCCTTAGTCTCCTCCGGATTGCTCTTATATGATGGACGGTTTGGCAATGCACTCCCGGGTACAAAATCAATTTGGTGCTCAATACCCCTCAATGGTGGTAGCCCTTGAGGTAGTTCTTCCGGAAATATATCATCAAATTCCTGCAAAAGTGAAACAACAATGCTCGGAAGGGTCCCGGCTATATCACTTGTGTTAAAGAGGATCTCTTTATAAAGAATCAACACAAGTGGTTCATGTGTGTGCATCAATTGCTTCAATTCACTTTTTTGGGCCATATATGATTTATTTTTGGCCTCTTTCCTCTCATTTTTCTTTTGTATGGCCGTCTCACTCTTTTTTTCAGCCATTTCATTTTTATTCTCAAAGGTCATCTCATTTTTTAGTTCACTCTTTTTTTCGGCCTCATCTCTCTTCTTTTTTTTTTTAAATGGTCCTCCAACACTTGCTTTGGGGACAAAGGAAGTAATACAATGGTCTCCTTCTTCAATTCAAAGGAGTACCTATTCTGGAACCCATCATGTGTCACCCGCCTATCATATTGCCAAGGCCTACCCAACAAGATATGACATGCATGCATGGGTACCACATCACACAAGATCTCATCCACATACTTCCCAATAGCAAAAGGCACTAGCACTTGTTTTGTAACCTTCACCTCCGCACAATCATTCAACCATTGAAGCCTATATGGTTGAGGATGCTTTAATTTAGGTAAACACAATTTTTCTACCATCTCAACACTTGCTACATTAGTACAACTCCCCCCATCTATGATGATATTGCAAACTTTTTGATTTACAAAACACCTAGTATGGAACAAGTTCTCTCGTTGGTTAGTCTCCTCCTCCTTGACTTGGGCACTCATAATTCGCCTAGTCACTAGTGCTTCACCTACAACCGCCTCGTAACCCTCGTCAGGATCCTCTAATGCAGGCATCTCATCATCATCATCATCATCCTCACTGTGGGATTCATACTCACCATAGTCATTTAAAATCATTACCCTTTTATTAGGACATTCACTAGCAATATGACCTAACCCTTGACACCTAAAGCATTTAACATCTCTAGATCGATTAGAAGGAGTTTCAGATTTACCTTGCACTCCTTCTTTAGGCCCCTCTTGTTTGGTCTCTACCTTGGGTTTGATCACCACCTTATTTTCTTCACGTTTTGCCACATTTGGTAGCCACGAAGATGATGAACCCCCGGTTTGATTGGTGCGGCCAACTCCACGCCTCTTGAGTTGTTGCTCCACTTTTATGGCCATTTGCACCATTTCGTCTAGATCCAAGTAGTGCCAAAGCTCCACTTGATCTTGAATCTCCCTGTTCAAACCACAAAGAAAACGGGCCATCGTCGCCTCACTATCTTCCTCAATATTTGCCCTAATCATGACTACCTCCATCTCCTTATAGTAGTCCTCAACACTCCTTACCCCCTGCCTCAAAGTTTGTAGCCTCTTTAACATCTCCCTATAGTAGTGGTTGGGCACAAACCTCTTCCTCATGTCCCTCTTCATCTCATCCCAAGTTTCAATGGGTCTCTCATTATACCTCCTCCTAGTGGTCACTCATTGATCCCACCAAATGAGAGCATAGTCTAGAAATTCCACCACCGCCAACCTAACCTTCTTTTGTTCGGAGTAGTGGTGACATTCAAACACAACATCTACCCTCTTTTCCCATTCTAAGTATGCCTCCGGGTCAGATTTCCCATGGAACGAAAGAATCTTCATCTTAATACTACCCATATTAGCATCCTCCCTATTCTCGTCATTGTATCTACCCCGTGTGGCTTTTCTTCTACCCCTACCAAATCCTCTACCACTACCATTCCTTCCCCAATTTTTATTTTGGCTCTCCTCATCTCCTCCCAAATCATAATCTTCCTCTTCTTCTCCTCTACCCATATTTTTAGGCTTAGATTTATCTCCACTAGTATTAACTTCAAACCTACTCATCCTCTCGTGCAATGGCTCCAACTCGACCCTCATCATCCTACTAAAATGCCCAAACAACGCCTCCATTTGAACCTTAGACAACCCCGGGTTCGATTTATCTCCTACCTCCTTCTCCATTTAATTTCAGATTTGCACCTGCAAGAAAAACGTTAGTAGAACACAAAATATTTCTCACCCAAGTCCTCACGGTCACTCCAAAGAAAAGTCGCTCGACACTCCTTTCTAGTTTTTTTTTTTTTGCTCACAACAAATACTCACCGTCACTCCAAAGAAATAACACTCGCACTCAAATGTTTTCACTCGACTTTGATAGTGCTCTCGAAAGTGTCCTCAGGCTTTGTATTTGTATATCAAACAATCAAGTTCAACTTGTGAACAAATGTGATCGACTCACTTGGACTGCGGAGACAAGCAATTTGAAGGTAAATATTATTTATTTTTTTTTTGACTGTGTGAGGCACTTGTATATGACTCAAAAAAAGGAGTAGAACAAAATACAAAAAGGATATAATGTTGAATTTTCGGATTTTTTTTTTTGAGTACTTGCTCGAAAATCCTAACAAAAAAATCACCAAAAATTTCAAAAACTGACGAAGAAGATATACTAAAAATATAAATCAAAAAAAGGAAAGAAAGGATAACAGATCTAATAATAGATGAGATAACAACGTGATAAACTTACTTGAATTCAATGGACCAAAGCTCTGATACCAAATGATATGAATCCTCATACGATGAAAAGCAAACGAGATTAAATATGAATTGCGTCTTCAATTCTATAACGAACAAGGATTGTTGTTACGATGTCCCGATCTTTTGATTCAAGGAATTACGTGATATTCACCCCTAAACGACGCAGTTTAGTAATAAGCAATGACAAAAGAAACAATCGAAACTTAATCGAACCTTCAAAGAACTCATCTTTGACAATCCGCGCAAGACACGATCGACAAACGCCACAAAGTTAAAACTTTGATAAGTTTGATTTTTGAAAACAAAGCTAAAGCCTTGAGAAGTTGAGAGAAAACTCAAAAACTTTGATAAACTCAATAATAATCTCTATAATATTAAAATTTTCGTCCTTGATATTGTGTACAAATCTAAAAGATACTCAAAATCAAGTTACCAAGATAATTAGGATTCTAAACAAGGAAACTAGATTTTCTTCTCGTAGCAGGCGCGCCCGGGCGGTAGAATTTGACCGCTCGAGCACCAGGTCTTCTGGCTATTCGCGCTCGGGCGGTAGAAAATGACCGCTCGAGCGCCGAGTGTTCTAGAAATCACCTCTTGGTCAGTACGTTTGGCACTCAGGCGGTAGTATTTTACCGCTCGGGCGCGGGTCATTCTGGATGTTTTCTTCGTTCATCACTTGAATGGTGTTCTTATGACTCCCAAACTTACTCCCATGCATCACGAACCCTTCAGCACTCTGCACCTTGCTTGTAAGTCCTTCTTTATTGCTCATAAGCCCTTGTAGTGCCTCTTTGAATTTCTTTAGCCGTCCTCTTGTGATTGGTACCTCCGGCAACTCTAAAGGATCCCACGCTTTCCTTGGAGCTTGACCACCCGTGTTCGCATCAGGCTCACATCTCTGTAATGAGTTGCAGGTGATAGGAAGAAGTAGGAGACTAAGGGAAGGTGAGACCTTTTTGAGGCTGGGCAATGGAGCAAGAGTAGCTGCCAAGGCTATTGGAGATGTTTACTTGATTTTGAACAATGATTTTAAGTTAGTTTTAAGAGATGTTTTGTTTGTACCTGATTTGGTGAAAAACATTATTTCCATTTCTATGCTTGATAAAGATGGATAATCTTGTTTATTTAGAAAATGTGTTTGCAACATTTACAAGAATGAATGTTTGATTTGTTCTGGAGAACTTGAAAACGATCTCTACAACTTAAAATTTAAAGATATTCCACTAAACAATGTCCAAGCAATAACAACAAAAAACAAGCGAAAACAAGATACTCTAAATTCAGCACAATTATGGCATGCTCGATTAGGACATATTTCCCTAAGAAGGATGAACAAGCTAGTGGGAGTAGGCATGTTTGATAAGTCTGATATTAATGCTCTCACGATTTGTAAATCCTGTCTAAAAAGAAAGATGACCAAAATTCCCTTTAAGGGACATGTGGAGCGAGCCAAAGTGTTATTGGATTTTATCCATACTGATGTGTGCGGTCCGCTTAGCATCACCACTAAGCATGGACATGCCTACTTCATCACCTTTATCGATGACTTTTCGAGGTATGGGTATGTGTATATTATGTGAAATACAAGTCTGAAGCCTTTGAAAGGTTCAAAGAATTTAGAAGTGAAGTAGATAAACAGTTGGGACGAAGCATCAAGTCACTTCGATCGGATCGAGGTGGTGAGTACTTAAGTGCTGAGTTCCAAGAGTATCTTAGGGAGAATGAGATTCTCTCACAGTGGACTCCGCCCGCTACACCGCTGTTGAATGGTGTTTCGAGGCGTCGTAACCGGACTTTTATGGACATGGTTTGGTCTATGATGGGGTTCACGGAGTTGCCGCCTTCATTTTGGGGATATGCGCTTGAGACAGCGGCACTGTTGTTGAACAATGTCCATTCAAAGGCAGTTGATAAGACACCATATGAGATATGGATGGGTAAGCATCTCAAATATTCTTATCTTAGAATATGGGGGTGCCCTGCTTAAGCGAAACAGGTAGTGGGAGATAAATTGGATAGTCGATCCATTTTATGTTACTTTGTGGGATATCCAAGGAATTCAGTTGGATATTATTTCTATTATCCCCAAGAAACAAAGGTGTTTGTTTCAAGGAATGCAACTTTTTTGGAAAAATAATTTCCATTGGATAGAAAAGTGGAGATGATAGAACTCGAAGAGGTTCGAGAGACACCCACAATTATAGAACCCACATCCGAAGAGCAAAGAGAGGAGATACAATCTCCTAGAAGATCCGAGAGAGTCTCTAGACCACCTATGAGATATGGTCTGCTTCTTGAAGAGGGCCATGATGAGCCTACCCATGGATGTGATCCAAAGACCTTCAAGGAAGCGTTATCTGATGCCGATTCATCCAAGTGGCTTGAAGCAATGGAATCTGGGATGAATTCCATGCATTCGAACCAAGTGTGGAACCTTGTGGATCCACCCGAGGGAACCGTTCCCATAGGGTGTAAATAGATTTACAAGAGGAAACTTGGGGCAGATGGGAAGATATTGACCTTCAAGGCACGATTGGTGGCAAAAGGATATACTCAAAGACAAGGAGTTGATTTTGAGGAAATCTTTTCTCCATTTGCAATGTTCAAGTTGATAAAGATATTGCTAACCATAGCTGCATGCTATGACTATGAGATATGGCAGATGGATGTCAAGACAGCCTTTCTTCATGGGGATATTAAGGAAGAGATTTACATGTCTCAACCTGAAGGGTTTACATCTATCGGAAGTGAGCATATGGTATGCAAACTTCAGAGATTAATTTATGGTCTAAAGCAGGCATCTAGGAGTTGGAACCTCATATTCGACAGTACAATCAAAGAATTTTGTTTTACTAAGAATCCTGAAGAACCCTGTGTGTATAAGAAGGTCAGTGGAAGTGTTGTGATATTCCTGGTGCTTTATGTTGATGACATTCTACTCATTGGGAATGATGTAGGAATGTTGAAATCAATTAAAATATGGTTAGCAAGTAAGTTTTCGATGCAGGACTTGGGTGAAGCATCTTTTGTATTGGGAATACAGATCTATAGAGATAGATCGAGAATATTGCTTGGTCTCACCCAGTCCACGTACATTGATACCATCGTGAAGCGGTTCTCGATAGATGAGTCCAAGAGAGGACATCTACCAATGTGTCATGGCGTGTCCCTATCCAAGTCTATCTCTCAAGACTGATGCAGAGATAGCGGCGATGACAGGCATTTCTTATGCATCTGCAATTGGTAGCATCATGTATGGGATGATATCTACACGTCCTGACGTGGCTTTCGCACTAAGTGTAGTGAGTAGATATCAATAGAACTCTGGTCTTCCACACTGGAAAGCTGTGAAAGACATCCTCAAGTATTTGAGAAGGACCAATAAGTTGTTCTTGGTCTATGGGGGTGGAGAACTGAAATTGGAAGGCTATACCGACTCTAGCTTCCAAAGCGATATTGATGACTCGAAGTCAACCTCTGGGTTTGTATTCATGCTCAATGGTGCTGCTGTCTCTTGGAAGAGTTCCAAGAAAGACAGTACTGCGGATTCCACCACTGAGGCTGAATACATTGCTGCATCAGCTACAGCAAAGGAGGCTGTTTGGATAAGGAATTTCGTCCAAGAGTTGGGCGTCATTTCTAATGGAGTTGCTCTTGTCCCGGTGTTTTGTGACAACACGGGAGCTATAGCTCTATCAAAGGAGCCAAGGTCTCATCAGAAATCCAAAGACGTATTGAGAAAGTACCACATCCTCCGCGAGATTGTTGAAAGAGGAGAAGTGTCGATTGACAAAGTCGGCTCCGCAGATAATGTTGTTGATTCGCTAACTAAGCCTTTACCTGGACCATTATTCGAGAAGCATCGCGAATCGATGGGTTTGAAGTATATGGGTAGTTGGCTCTAGTGCAAGTGGGAGATTGTTAGAGTAGGTGTCCGTCGAGCCAAGTTTTGGCCGAGGGTTCATGTTGAAACTCTATGTATAAACAATCTTTATTTTAATAATATTTAAAATTATTGTTTTGGCACTTATTTATCTTTATACCCATGCTAGTTGCATAGATAAAGTCCTTGAATAAACAAATAGTAGAAAGAATATGAGATGCTCATATGATGAGTATCATGAAACTCATATTTGAAATACTGTATATTCTAAACAGTTCCTAGTCGATTCAGCCGCCACTAAGAAGGACATAGGCCGCTCTAGTTTGGGACTAGTATCTACGATGTGAGTACCATGTTTCATTGGTAGGGGACATTGTGATGTCCGAGCATGCAAATAGGTGCTCCTGGTAGAGTGCACTGAACAACCCTCCATATAGGACTTTCCAAGTGGTTCTCACTTATATAGTGGAAACGTCCTAGTTTATGGTTGTACACCATTAGTCCTTATGACCCGGGACAACATTGAGACTCTCTGTGCTTGCATTGCACTTTGACTTGTTTACCGACTCTCATGGGGTCATCAGGTGGCAAGGTTGGGTGTTTTGTCGAAACATATAGGAGTCGATGCATTGTATTCGGGGATTCACCGCTTACCTTCGGGTATGGATATCCTATGTGATCTCTTGTATATATAGTTTGAAATCTCTGATCAGAATATGGTGGTAATTATGAAAGGGGTTTCATAGATTACACCATCGATGCAACTACGACATGACATATAGTATCGATTCATTGACAGCTCTCGATATACCAATGGTTGTCTAATCGGTTGGGATATATGAGTTGAAGAGACCGTACTGTACGCTAACCATAATTGAATGGTTCTTGCAGGCACTATCATTTGATACCTAGGGAATCATGTAAGCGCTGCTTCTAGGCATTTAATATGATTGGTTGGGTACTATCAGACTTGAGTTCTGACGTTCTTATTATCAAGGAGTTGATAAGTAAGAATGGAGCAATTGGGGTATGCTCATATAAGGACATGTTTAGTCCAGAATCACTTGGAGATGTGAACCCACTGCTAGTTGTATCAATGAACATAAAATGGATCGACTATCCAATTTATCTCCCACTACCTGCTTCACATAAGCAAGGCACCCCCATATTCTAAGATAAGAATATTTGGGAGGCTTACCCATCCATATCTCATATGGTGTCTTATCAACTACCTTTGAATGGACATTATTCAACAACAGTGCCGCTGTCTCAAGCGCATATCCCCAAAAGGATGGAGGCAACTCTGTGAACCCCATCACAGACCGAACCATGTCCATCAAAGTCCGGTTATGACGCTCTGAAACACCATTCAACTGTAGGGTAGCGGGCAGAGTCCACTGCGAGAGAATCCCATTCTCCCTAAGATACTCTTGGAACTCGACACTCAAGTACTTACCACCTCGATCCGCTCGAAGTGACTTGATGCTTCGTCCGAACTGTTTCTCTACTTCATTTCTGAATTCTTTGAACCTTTCAAAGGCTTCAGATTTGTATTTCATCAAATACACATACCCATACCGCGAAAAGTCATCGGTAAAGGTGATGAAGTAGGCATGTCCATGCTTAGTGGTTATGCTAAGCGGACCACACATCGGTATGGATCGAATCCAATAACTCTTTGGCTCGCTCCACATGGCCTTTAAAGTGAATTTTGGTCATCTTTCCTTTTAGACAGGATTCACAAAGTGGGAGAGAATTAATATCAGACATATCAAACATGCCCACTCCCACTAGCTTGTTCATCTTTCTTAGGGAAATATGTCCTAATCGAGCATGCCATAATTGTGTCTTATTAAGAGTATCTTTCTTTCGCTTGTTTGTTGTTGTTATTGCTTGAACATTGTTTAGTGGAATATGTTTCAATTTTAAGTTATAGAGATCATTTTCAAGTTCTCCAGTACCAATTAAACATTCATTCTTGTAAATGTTGCAAACACCTTTGCTAAATAAACAAGAATATCCATCTTTATCAAGCATAGACATGGAAACATTGTTTTTCACCAAATCTGGTACAAACAAAACATCTCCTAAAATTAACTTAAAATCATTGTTCAAAAGCAAGTAAACATCTCCAATAGCCTTGGCAGCAACTCTTGCTCTATTGCCCATCCTCAAGAAGGTCTCACCTTCCCTGAGCCTCCTACTTCTTCCCATCACCTGTAAATCATTACAGAGATGTAAGCCACATCCGGTATCCAATACCCAAGAAGTAGAGTTAATTGAAATGTTTACTTCAATATAGAACATACGATTTCCATAACTCTTCTGGTAAGATATTCTCTGCAGTTACGCCTCCAATGTCCAGGCTTCTTGCAGTGATGACATATATCAACAGTCTTGTCAGCTTTAACTAGTGTAGCTGCCACAGCGGGACTCGGAGCTTGCCTCTTCAAGGGCACGTTCTTCTTGGGACGTTGGAAAGAACGCTTCTTTCTAAGGATGGCAATTTCCTCCGAACCCGTTGGAGGATCCGATACCCGACTCGAATATAAGAGGGTATGGAGGGATTTTTAGACCCGATTAAATAATTGGGTAATCGGGTATGGGGATTTTTGGGTTCGGGTATGGAGGCGGGTTTGATGTAATCCGACCCATACCCGACCCGAATACCCGTTTAAATTAATATATATGTGTATATATATATATATGTATATATATAGTAATTATATTTATTTATATTAAAGATTCATCAGTCAATCCACCGATTTTCGGAGTTTTCAATACATATAATCATAAATTTGAAAATTAAAAAAAACGATGCTTTGTATATTAAAAGAGAAGAAAATATATAAAACTTCATTATATATATATACACACACACACACACACACACACTTATTATAAAGCGTGAATAATTTTTCTTATTGTTCATTTAAATAAGTTTTTAAATATTCATAACTTCATTGAAACAATTTAAATTTGAAAAAATTCAATTGTATATGATAATTGGGTATTTGGGTAGAGTATGGGTATCCGATAATCCGATGGGTATGGGGATGGGGATGAAATTCAATACCCGATGGGTATGGGTATGGGGATGGGTATGGGGATGAATTTGATAAATGGGTATGGGGATGGATGTATAAAATCCGACCCATACCCTACCCATTGACATCCCTACTTCTTTCTCTTCCCATGTGGACCAGTTGTAATAGCCCAACCTTTATCATGTTAATCTCTATGGTTTATTATTGTTATGATCATGTTTTATGATTTAATTGTTGAGATTATGTTAAAGGGTTATTGTTTATGGTGTTGTTTATTGATATGGGATTAGAATGGTTATGGTTATGTTTATTGGAATAGTTGTTGGAGTTATGTTAAATAATTGTGATTGGGAAGTGTAATGAATGGGTAGACTAGAACTTTGATCTTGAGCCAAATAGGAAATGGAAGTGCAGAAACGGCATGAAAAATGTGGCAGTAGTGGTGGTTTTTCGCATAATATTTTATGTATTGATCCAATTGAAGTGAGGTCACATTCATTAGAAATATAAGATATAAGGTTATAACTTTCATGTTTTGAGTTTTTTTCAAATCATTGTGGAAGACAAGCCAAAAGTGCCCCGAAGTGTGCCGTGTGTATCATTGTTCTTGATATGACACATGTTGGGAGATTTAGCATAACTCTTTACTCATACCTTCAAATGACATGAGGCTAAATGGAGATGTAAGCCAAGACATAGAGCTATAACTTTATGTTCACCACTTTTCCTAATTATGAAAGGAAGAGGCATTTCTGGAGCAATATTTGAGGAAGCAGCGTGCAAAACGCTGCAGGGGGCAGCGCCGCCGCAGCGCTGCCAGGGCCGAAGCCTAGGCGCCTCGCAGCGCCGCGGCGCAGCCAGATACGAAGTGCCAGCGCCGAAGCACCAAGAAAGTGGCGCCACGACGCTAGTCATGCGAAATTGTTTTTTTAAAACACGTTTTTGGAGGTATTGGAGGCTTATAAACATGGTTCTAGACTATTCTACACATTTCTACTTTTCTCCTTTCTCCTCCATCGTTTCTTATCCCTTTTCCTTCTAGTTTTCTCTCCTTCAATTTACTACTTCAAGTGCCAAGCTCATAGTTGATTTCTTAGCTTCTTCCTCTAAGATTTCAAGCTACAAGGTAAGATTTCTATTATTGGAGTTGGAAGGGTTTGAAATATCGAGGTTTATATTTAAGGGTTAAGTTGCATTGATTGATTCCTTGAATTATTGGTAATGAGTTATGGTTATTATTGTGATTATTGCTGTAGGAATCATTCAAGATCATCATAGCAACCATAGTGCTTGTGGGTTGTAAGTAGAAGTTTTTTTTCAAGTGCTCACATGATTTTATATGTATCAAGCCATTTTATTGCTAATTAGCTCCTTTCATTGGTATATAGTTGATCTATATATTGTTAAATGTTCATTGTTCAAGCATTTTCATTGAATTCATTGATCAAGGAGCTAATACACCATTGTGCCTACCAAGTGTTTGTTTAAATGCCTCAATGAGATTTCCTATGATTAAAGCCAAGGAATGATAGTAATTCATACATGTCATTGGCCAATCACATGATTATGAGTATCTCTCACAGTTTTGATATATTTATATATCAAAGAGATACTATCCACAGGTCACAGGTCACAGAACTATCATTTCCTTTCCTTTCCTTTAATTCATGTCATGAAATACCATATATATTGTTCTGTTATCTATTGTTCATTGAAGATGATATTATTCATTGTTTATTGCTATTGATTCATTGTCCATTGTCACTGATTCATTGTTCATTGCCATTGCTATAGCCATGTTTCAAGCCAAGCCTATGTATATGTATTTGTTATGTACAGCTTTCTGCTTATTGAGTTTTATCTCATTCCAGTTAATGTCATGTGATGCATGTGATAAAAAGGATTGAAGCGGATTGTCCGAAGCAGGAGAAGTCATATAAAAGGCAATGGGAAAGATTTTGTTTGTTCATGTCACTTTTATTTTTGATAATGGTGAACATGAGAAGTTTAATTAATTATGTATTTTGCTAAAATGAATTATGGGGTGAATGAAATTGAATTTTGGTTTTCTTTTGGGATGATACAAAGTTAATGTTTATGTAAATTAAATTTGAAAAAGTTATTATGTTAAATGAGATATTGTTCTTTCCCTTTCAAATGTTAATGCTTCCGCGTATGTTTTTCCTTTTAAATTTAAATGTCATGAGAGGGGGTTGTTCCAATTAGTATCAGAGCAAAAGTCCTTCGGACAATATATGAATTCTTCTACCTAGGACAATCCAGTATGTTTTCGATCCTGCATCCATTGATTTTAACATTAAGAATTGATTTTATTTCATTGCCATTGATATACTCTTTCTTCCTATCTATGTTAAAGTGAGCATATGTGTAGGATATGCCTCCCAAGCGAAAGATTACCAAAGGGGACAATAGGACCCCTCCCATTGATGAGACAGTAAAAGTTGTAGATGAATATAGTAGGCTATTGAAAGAACAAGCGAAGGTTCATGGTGAGCAAAGCCAACGGTTATTGAGCATGCACACCTCGACTCAGGGTCGTGGTCGTGGAAGAGTTCAAGGCACAACGGAAAGTTCTTAAGATGGTGCATATGATCGTTTCAGACGTATGAACCCTCCATAGTTTATAGGTGGTGCCAATCCACTCGTAGCTCTTGAATGGGTCAAATCATTGGAGGCTATATTTGATTACTTGAAGTTCAATGATCAAGATAAGGTTTGTTGTGCTGTCTTTATGTTTGTCAAAGCTGCTCGCATCTGATGGGCAAGACGGTGAAATTTTTGGCTGATGACCATGATATTGATTTTTTGTTGGTCTAGGTTCTTCGATGGATATTCCTATTATTTCTTGCCTTCAAGCTAATAAGTTATTGTACAAAGGTTGTATGGGTTTTCTAGCTTCAGTGGTTGATGTGCGAAAGGAAAGTAATTTGCAATTACATGACATTGATGTGGTTCAGGATTATCCTGATGTTTT
Source organism: Primulina huaijiensis (assembly GCF_012295235.1). Taxonomy (NCBI): domain Eukaryota; kingdom Viridiplantae; phylum Streptophyta; class Magnoliopsida; order Lamiales; family Gesneriaceae; genus Primulina; species Primulina huaijiensis. The sequence goes on from NC_133311.1 coordinate 6,838,884, forward strand.
TGCTGATGTTGTGCCTGGTTTACCACTTGATCGAGAGGTGGAGTTTGTTATTGACTTAATTCCAAGTACAGCTCCAATTTCCAAGGCTCCATACAGAATGGCTCCTACTGAAATGACAGAATTGAAGACTCAATTGCAAGAGCTATTAGATAAATGTTTTATCCGACCTAGTTCCTCATCGTGGGGAGCTCTAGTTTTGTTCGTAAAGAAGAAGGATGGATCATTGCGATTATGTATTGACTACCGAGAACTCAACAAGGTAACAGTGAAGAATAAATATCCTTTGCCATAAATTGATGATCTCTTTGATCAATTAAAGGAGCAGAAATATTTTCGAAGATCGACCTTCGGTCCGGTTACCATCAACTGAAGGTGAAAAAGGAGGACATACCAAAGACTGCGTTTAGAACGAGGTATGGCCATTATGAATTTTTGGTGATGTCGTTTGGGCTAACCAATGCTCCTTCAGTTTTTATGGATTTGATGAATCGTGTCTTTAAGCCGTATTTGGATACTTTTGTCATTGTTTTCATTGATGACATCTTGATTTACTCAAAGGCAAGAGATCTTCATCTTGAGCATTTGAGGATTGTGTTGCGGCTGTTGAGGGATAAGCAATTGTATGCCAAGTTAAAGAAATGTGAGTTCTGGTTAGAGCAGGTGGCATTTTTGGGGCATATTGTTTCGAAAGAAGGAATATCTGTTGATCCATCCAAGATTGAGTCTATTAAACAATGGTCCATTCCAAAGACAGTTTCAGAGGTAAGGAGTTTTCTTGGTTTGGCATGGTATTAACGACGGTTCATAGCCGAATTTTCAAAGATAGCTTTGCCATTGACAAGTTAGACAATGAAGGCTACCAAGTTTGAATAGACCATAGAGTGCCAACAAGCATTCCAAACACTGAAAGATAAGTTGACTTCTGCCCCTGTTTTAGTACTTCCTTGTGGTATTGAAGATTTTGTTGTGTATACAGATGCTTCTAAGAAGGAGTTAGGTGCCATACTGATGCAACGTGGGAAAGTGATAGCATATGCTTCTCGTCAGTTGAAGGAATACGAGAAGAACTATCCTACTCACGATTTGGAATTGGCGGCTGTGTTTTTTGCTTTAAAGATTTGGCGGCATTATCTTTATGGTGAGAAATGTGAAATATTTACAGATCACAAACGTTTGAGTTATTTGTTTTCGCAGAAGGATTTGAATATGCGGCAGCGGAGATGGTTAGAACTGGTGAAAGACTACGATTGCACCATTAGCTATCATCTTGGAAAAGCTAATGTGGTTGCAGATGCTTTGTAACGACCCATTACAGGCCCAATGGACCGCCCATACGGCCCACTGCCCCGATCGACCCAAGGCTATCCCGATCTTGGGCTCCCTCAAAGGGGCCTTTTCTCTCACGGGCTTTCCATAGGCGTCGTACGGGTTACTCATAGAACTCTCCAGCCCATGCACTGGAGCTTGTGCTGAGTATCTATATATCCATGTGATCTCAGGTTCGAGGGGAAGGCAAAAGCTCCAGTGCATGGGTTGGAGAGTTCTATGAGTAACCCATACGACGCATGTGGAACGCCCGTGAGGGGATCTAAGCCCAATATCGGGATAGCCTTGGGTCGATCGGGGCAGTGGGCCGTATGGGCGGTCCACAGGGCCTGTGAAGGGCCGTTACGATGAAAGGCGCCTTGTATTGTAAGGCCCATGTGTTGTTCCCGATCCAACTAGCGGGAGTCGGTTATCCCATGGCAGCATTACTCAATGACTTCTCCAGCCCAGGCACTGGAGTTTGTACCTCCCCAGACTCGAACCTAAGATCTCCTGGACATATAGATACTTAGCACAAGTATGGAAAGCCCGTGAGGGAAGAGTTCCATAGATGGGCCAAGGCTCATAGAGCAGAGCCCAAGATCGGGATAGCCTTGGGTCGATTGGGGCAGTGGGGCACGGCCCACTGGGCCTGTAATGGGTCGTTACAATAAAAGGCGCTTTTTATTGTAACGACCCAAGGCTATCCCGATCTTGGGCTTAGATCCCCTCACGGGCTTTCCACAGGCGTCGTATGGGTTACTCATAGAACTCTCCAGCCCATGAACTGGAGTCTGTGCCTTCCCAGACTCGAACCTGAGATCACATGGATATATAGGTACTCAGCACAAGTCTGGTACCAATTGAGCTAGTAGCTCAATTGGTATTAAGTCTCTTTGAACTATGTACTTAAGCCAGGAGGTCATGGGTTCGAGACTTGGGGAGGTATCACTCCACCAACCTGGTGTAGAGAGTCCTATGAGTAACCCATACGACGCCTATGGAAAGCCCGTGAGGGAAGAGTTCCATAGATGGGCCAAGGCCCATAGAGCAGAGCCCAAGATCGTGATAGCCTTGGGTCGATTGGGGCAGTGGGGTATGGCCCACTGGGCCTGTAATGGGTCGTTACAATAAAAGGCGCCTTTTATTGTAACGACCCAAGGCTATCCCGGTCTTGGGCTCTTATCTCTGGGCTCTATGGCTCTGGACTCTTTCCCTCACGGGCTTTCCATAGGCATCGTTACTCATAAGCTACTCCAGCCCATGCACTGGAGTTTGTACCTCCCCGGACTCGAACTAGAGATAAGAGCCCAAGACCGAGATAGCCTTGGGTCGTTACATTTAATGTTTTCAAAGCCATGTTTTCAGAGTGTGATATGTACATTGTTATGTAAGAGTTCCACTTGCTGAGTTTTATACTCATTTCAGTTATTTCATGTGATGCAGATAAGAGCGACGAGCGGGGACGTTGATTGAGGCCGGAGTCCTATGCATATAGAGATGGAGGAAAGAAAGATTATTTTGATAGCATTTTGGACATGATCATAAAAATGATATTTTGTTTTTGTTGTATCATTTGATTGATCATGTGTATACTTTTGAGTATATAGAAATGTATTTTAAACCTTCTTTCCTTCAAGAAAAAAAAAATTTTTAAATTCCGCTGTTATTTTATGAATTCGGGTTAGAGGGTTACATTTAGTGGTATTAGAGCACCGTTCTTCGAACCAATGCATATGACTTCGTCTACTTTCAACAGTCCGGGTATGTCTTCTTCTACATCTAATTATTGTTATTGGTTGATATGTATTATGTGAGCACATTGTAGAAGTATGCCTCCTAAGAGAAAGGCTTCAGAGGGTGAGGATAGTTCTTCCTCTAGAGTTGTCGATGAGTTCGGCAAGCTACTGAAAGAGCAAGCTAAGGTCCATAGTGAGCAGATCCAACAGTTGTTACGTTTGCAAGGAACAGGCCAAGGTAGAGGTCAAGGGAGAGGCCAAGTGGCTCAGGCAGTTGGGACCGATGGGATCTTTACTGCTTTCAAGAGAATGGATCCGCCGGANGAAAGCCCGTGAGGGAAAAGGCCCCTTTGAGGGAGCCCAATATCGGGATAGCCTTGGGTCGATCGGGGCAGTGGGCCGTATGGGCGGTCCACAGGGCCTGTAATGGGTCGTTACAATAAAAGGCGCCTTTTATTGTAATGCCCATGGGTTGTTCCCGATCCAACTAGCGGGAGTCGGTTATCCCATGGCAGCATTACTCAATGACTTCTCCAGCCCAGGCACTGGAGTTTGTACCTCCCCAGACTCGAACCTAAGATCTCCTGGACATATAGATACTTAGCACAAGTATGGAAAGCCCGTGAGGGAAGAGTTCCATAGATGGGCCAAGGCTCATAGAGCAGAGCCCAAGATCGGGATAGCCTTGGGTCGATTGGGGCAGTGGGGCACGGCCCACTGGGCCTGTAATGGGTCGTTACAATAAAAGGCGCTTTTTATTGTAACGACCCAAGGCTATCCCGATCTTGGGCTTAGATCCCCTCACGGGCTTTCCACAGGCGTCGTATGGGTTACTCATAGAACTCTCCAGCCCATGAACTGGAGTCTGTGCCTTCCCAGACTCGAACCTGAGATCACATGGATATATAGGTACTCAGCACAAGTCTGGTACCAATTGAGCTAGTAGCTCAATTGGTATTAAGTCTCTTTGAACTATGTACTTAAGCCAGGAGGTCATGGGTTCGAGACTTGGGGAGGTATCACTCCACCAACCTGGTGTAGAGAGTCCTATGAGTAACCCATACGACGCCTATGGAAAGCCCGTGAGGGAAGAGTTCCATAGATGGGCCAAGGCCCATAGAGCAGAGCCCAAGATCGTGATAGCCTTGGGTCGATTGGGGCAGTGGGGTATGGCCCACTGGGCCTGTAATGGGTCGTTACAATAAAAGGCGCCTATTATTGTAACGACCCAAGGCTATCCCGGTCTTGGGCTCTTATCTCTGGGCTCTATGGCTCTGGACTCTTTCCCTCACGGGCTTTCCATAGGCATCGTTACTCATAAGCTACTCCAGCCCATGCACTGGAGTTTGTACCTCCCCGGACTCGAACTAGAGATAAGAGCCCAAGACCGAGATAGCCTTGGGTCGTTACATTTAATGTTTTCAAAGCCATGTTTTCAGAGTGTGATATGTACATTGTTATGTAAGAGTTCCACTTGCTGAGTTTTATACTCATTTCAGTTATTTCATGTGATGCAGATAAGAGCGACGAGCGGGGACGTTGATTGAGGCCGGAGTCCTATGCATATAGAGATGGAGGAAAGAAAGATTATTTTGATAGCATTTTGGACATGATCATAAAAATGATATTTTGTTTTTGTTGTATCATTTGATTGATCATGTGTATACTTTTGAGTATATAGAAATGTATTTTAAACCTTCTTTCCTTCAAGAAAAAAAAAATTTTTAAATTCCGCTGTTATTTTATGAATTCGGGTTAGAGGGTTACATTTAGTGGTATTAGAGCACCGTTCTTCGAACCAATGCATATGACTTCGTCTACTTTCAACAGTTCGAGTATGTCTTCTTCTAAATCTAATTATTGTTATTGGTTGATATGTATTATGTGAGCACATTGTAGAAGTATGCCTCCTAAGAGAAAGGCTTCAGAGGGTGAGGATAGTTCTTCCTCTAGAGTTGTCGATGAGTTCGGCAAGCTACTGAAAGAGCAAGCTAAGGTCCATAGTGAGCAGATCCAACAGTTGTTACGTTTGCAAGGAACAGGCCAACGTAGAGGTCAAGGGAGAGGCCAAGTGGCTCAGGCAGTTGGGACCGATGGGATCGTTACTGCTTTCAAGAGAATGGATCCTCCGGATTTTCAGGAAGCACTGATCCATTGGTGGCTGTAGAGTGGGTCAAAGCTCTTAAGGCGATTTTCGATCATCTCAACTATGAAGATAAGGACAGAATCAGTTGTGAAGTGTTCATGTTAGTCAAAGCTGCACGCATTTGGTGGAATGCTACCAAGGTAAGTGTTGATGTTCCAGCATTGAAGTGGCAAGGGTTCACTGATCTTTTCTATGACAAGTATCCCAGATGCACTTCGAGCTCGGAAGGTGACTGAGTTTTTAGAGCTTCGTCAAGGAGGTATGAATGTTGATGAGTATATTCTGAAGTTTGAAGAGGGCTGTCTGTTTGCTCCGTATATTGCCTCCAATGACAAAGACAAGGGTGCTCATTTCATTAGAGGCCTTCGAGCAGAAATCAGAAGGGACATCAATATGTCGAAGGCGGTGACATTCAAAGAGATTGTGTCTAAGGCTTTGTTGGCCGAGCAAGATGAGAAAGACATTGCCAGAGAGAGACAGGCGAGGCAGCAGTTTGTTGCTCAAAGAGGTCAAGGTTCGAGCCAAAGAGGAAATGACCATTTTAAAGGGAAAGGCAAGTTGGAGCCGAGTCCTAAACCACCGATAGTTCCATCTGATCCTGAGAAGCCATTGTGTCCCAAGTGCAGTAGACGTCATCGGGGAGAGTGCAGAGTTGGTACTCATACTTGTTACCGTTGTGGCACTGCATGCCATGTAGCCAAGGATTGTCCAAGAGGCTCGAGTAAAGAGAAGGTGCAGGGTCGCATCTTTACCATGACAAAGGAAGGTATAAACCATGATTCTTCTGTGATCTCTAGCACTATTTTAATTTCAGGCAGAGTAGCTACGGCATTGATTGATACAGGTGCTACTCATTCTTTTATGTCTGAACTATTTTTGAGATCTTTGGGTACAGTTCCTTCTGTTATTCTCCAGTTTAATGTTGTTTTGCCTTCGGGAGAGGTGTTGTGCCCAACATCTATTGTGTATGTGTGCTCTGTTAAAATTGATGGGCGAGTTGTTTATGCCGACTTGATTGTTATTCCGATGCTTGCGTTTGATATTATACTTGGCATGGATTGGCTATCAACTTACCGTGCAGTGATTGATTGCATTGCTAAGACGGTGAAATTTGCAGATGATGGCAATAGGGAAGGTTTGTTCGCCAGTGCAGGTACTTCGCTGATCCTTCCTTTTATTTCGTGTCTTGAGGCTAAGAAGTTGTTGTTTAGAGGTTATGATGGGTTTTTGGTTTCGATTGTGGATATGGATAGAATTGTGAAGTTGAATATGTATGATATTGATATTGTGAGAGAGTTCTCTGATGTATTTGAGGATGATGTGCCGGGTTTACCGCCGGACAGAGATGTAGAGTTTGTGATTGATCTAGTTCCAGGTACGGTTCCTATTTCTAAGGCTCCGTACAGAATGGCCCCTTCAGAGATGAAAGAGTTGAAGACGCAATTGCAGGATTTATTGGATAAAGGTTTTATTCGGCCGAGTTCTTCGCCTTGGGGAGCTCCGGTTCTTTTCGTCAAGAAGAAAGATGGGTCGTTGCGGCTGTGTATTGATTATAGAGAGATCAACAAAGTGACGATTAAGAATAAGTATCCGTTGCCACGGATAGATGACCTTTTTGACCAACTGCAAGGGGCTACAGTGTTCTCGAAGATTGATTTGCGATCTGGTTATTATCAGTTGAAGGTTAGGGAGTCTGATATCCCTAAGACGGCGTTCCGGACCAGGTACGGTCACTATGAATTTCTTGTGATGTCTTTTGGTCTGACCAATGCTCCTTCAGTCTTCATGGATCTTATGAACCGTGTGTTCAAGCCGTATTTGGATAG
>NC_133311.1:6845970-6946362 GCF_012295235.1 Primulina huaijiensis
TTTTCCAAGATTGCCCTGCCGTTAACTAATCTGACGAGGAAGACTGTGAAGTTTGAGTGGTCCAATGAATGCCAAAGAGGATTCCAGGAGTTGAAAGATAAGTTGACGACAGCTCCAGTACTTGCTTTGCCCAGTGGTTCAGAGGACTTTGTTGTTTTTACCGATGCGTCGAAGAAGGGCCTCGGTGCAGTGTTGATGCAACGAGGTAAAGTTATAGCCTATGCTTCTCGCCAGTTGAAGGATTACGAGAAGAATTATCCTACGCATGATTTGGAGCTGGCAGCTGTGGTTTTCGCCCTGAAAATCTGGAGACATTATTTGTATGGCGAAAAGTGTGAAATTTTCACAGACCACAAGAGTTTAAAGTATTTGTTTTCACAGAAAGAACTTAATATGCGACAGAGACGGTGGTTAGAGCTTGTCAAAGACTATGATGTGACTATTAGTTACCACCCAGGGAAGGCGAATGTTGTAGCGGATGCATTGAGCCGTAAGTCGAGTTCTTCTTTAAGTTCTATGATTCAGCAGCCGTTGTTGTTAGATTTGCAGCGAGAGGAGATAGCTTTGGTGGTTCCTGGAACCATTGCTCGTTTTTCAGCGTTGGTTATTCGGGCTACATTGACGGACAGGATCCGTAGAGAGCAGGCTATTGATGTTCAGTTGTTAGAGTTGAGAGCTTGAGCAAAGGAGAGAGGTAATTCAGAGTTCGTGACGAATAGAAATGGTTTGGTGACGTTTAGAGGCCGTATTTGCATTCCTGCTGGTGATGATATTCGGCGAGACGTCTTGACAGAGGCACATACAGCGCCATACTCGATACATCCAGTCAGCACTAAAATGTATCAGGATCTTCGTAGACTCTATTGGTGGCCAGGTATGAAGAAAGATATTGCCATGTTTATTTCTCAGTGCCTAACTTGTCAGCAGGTTAAGGTCGAGCACCAGAGACCTGCTGGGACATTGTTATCATTGCTGATTCCTCAATGGAAATGGGAGCACATTACGATGGATTTCGTGATTGGTCTTCGCAGAACGCAGAAAGGTTTTAACTCTATTTGGGTTATTGTTGATAGATTGACCAAGTCAGCACATTTTCTTCCAGTCAAGACAACATATTCCATGAACCAGTATGCCGAAGAGTACATAGCAGAGCTTGTTAGACTTCCTGGTGTTCCTGTGTCGATCGTGATCCTAGATTTACTGCAGAGTTTTGGAAGAGTTTGCACAGAGCTATGGGTACACGGTTAGCATTTAGTACAGCATATCACCCCAGAGCGATTGTCAATCAGAGAGAGTTATTCAGATTTTAGAGGATATGCTCAGAGCTTGTACTATCGATTATCCTGGTAGCTGGAATTCTAAATTGCCTCTTGTTGAGTTCACGTATAATAATAGCTACAAAGCGACAATTGGCATGGCACCGTATGAAGCACTTGGTAGGAAGTGTAGATCTCCCTTGTATTGGGATGAGATTGGTGAGAGGAAAATGCTGGGTCCAGAGTTAGTCCAACAGACTGCTGATGTTGTTGCTGTTATCCGAGAGAGAATGAAGACAGGGCAGTCGAGACAGAAGAGTTATGCCGATGTGCGTCGTAGGCCATTGCAGTTTGAGGTTGGCGATCATGTGTTCTTGAAGATAGCACCTCTTAAGGGTGTGATGCGGTTTGGCAAGAAGGGAAAGTTGAGTCCGAGATTTATTGGCCCATTTGAGATCTTGGATAGAATTGGTGATCGAGCTTACAGGTTAGCCCTACCGCCAGATCTTGACAGAGTTCATAATGTTTTTCACGTCTCTATGCTCAGGAAATATATTGCGAATCCTTCCCATGTTCTTCGCCACGAGCCATTGGATTTGGCGCCGAATTTGACGTACCAAGAGATTCCGGTCCAGATTCTGGATCGCAAAGTTAAAGTGTTGAGGAACAAAGAGATCGGCATTGTTAAAGTCCTTTGGAGGAATCATCTGATTGAAGAAGCCACGTGGAAACCAGAGGATGAGATGAAAGAGAAGTATCTTGAGTTGTTTGTGCAGTGACGTCAATTTCGAGGACGAAATTTCTTCTAAGGAGGGGAGATTATAATATCCAAGCCTGGTGAACGGTACAGTTTAAGATTTCGTATGTTTATGGATTATTTGGTTAAGATTAAGTTTGATTTAGATGTTAAGAGTTGTGATTATGGGTCATAGTATTGTTGGTTATTATTGTGTTGTGGTATTGTTGATATTAGTTGATGGGTATTTGTGTTGTATCAGCGTTGCGATTCGATTTTCGTTGCATAGAGTTGTTTTGGCCGAGAGCAGACCGCACCTGCGGTGATTTGTGCAGCGCACCCGCGGTCTTTATTGCATAATTTGTGGAATTGCCGAAGAGACACCGCACCCGCGGTGGGATAGGTACCGCACCCGCGGTCGTCGATTTCAGAAATTTGGTTAAGGTGCCGAAGGCACACCGCACCCGCGGTGAGCTATGTAGCGCACCCGCGGTGCATGAACAGTAGAAGCGTGTTTTCGAGATTTAAGTGATATAATGCAAGAGTTGGTTCATTTTTCTCATTTCTTCTCCCATTTTCTCGGTTCTTTCTCTCAAGGGGATGTTAGGGTTTCATTTCCTTTCTTTGATTCAAGCTACTTGTTGGATTATTGAAGTGTGATCAAGGTTCTTGTGGGTTCAAGGAGCTAAGGTAAGCTTGTGGTATAGTTTATTCTTGGTTTTGGTGTCGGGAGAAATCATGGGTTTGTTGATGGTGTTGGTTTTATGGATTTAATGATATGAGTTTGTGATTATTGGGTTATTGATGGTGCAAATTATGGTTTATTGTTGTAGGTTGTGTACCAAGGGTATAGATTCAAGGTTCCAAGTGTTGTAAGTGGAATTCATTTCCTTGTGCTCACATGATAATATATGTATTGTGTTTCAATGGTTTTAAAGTGTTATTCCCTTCCATTTGATTCATGCTATGTATTAATACACCTTGTTGTATATTAGAGACATTCTTATGTCTCAATTATGTTAAAGGGAATACAAAAGAAAATAGAGTCTTCAAAGTGTTTGTTTTAATGCCAAAGAGAGAATTCAAATGTTTTATTGGATTGATAGATACATAGTCAGAGATTGCATGCAATTAGTTGATCAACGACCATAGGCTTATATCCCTCAGAGTTATCGATGTATATCGATGGGATATAGGTACAGAGACAGAGTTACTATATAGATATCAATCCAACAAAGAAAAGAGAAATACCATCGTTATTGTTATTCATTCTATGATATTCATGTTTCAGAGTTGATGGTATTTAATGTTTTCAAAGCCATGTTTTCAGAGTGTGATATGTACATTGTTATGTAAGAGTTCCACTTGCTGAGTTTTATACTCATTTCAGTTATTTCATGTGATGCAGATAAGAGCGACGAGCCGGGACGTTGATTGAGGCCGGAGTCATATGCATATAGAGATGGATGAAGGAAAGATTATTTTGATAGCATTTTGGACATGATCATAAAAATGATATTTTTTTTTTGTTGTATCATTTGATTGATCATGTGTATACTTTTGACTATATGGAAATGTATTTTAAACCTTCTTTCCTTCAAGAAAAATTTTTTTTTAAATTCCGCTGTTATTTTATGAATTCTGTTCAGAGGGTTACAGTTATCCCATGGCAGCATTGCATTACTCACTGACTCCTCCAGCCCAGGCACTGGAGTTTGTACCTCCCCCAGACTCGAACCTAAGATCTCCTGGACATATAGATACTTAGCACAAGTTCAATTGGTACCAGACTTGTGCTAAGTATCTATATGTCCAGGAGATCTAAGGTTCGAGTCTGGGGAGGTACAAAGTCCATTGCTTGGGCTGGAGGAGTCAGTGAGTAATGCTGCCATGGGATAACCGACTCCCGCCAGTTGGATCGGGAACAGCCCATGGGCTTTACATGCTTTGAGTCGCAAATCGAGTTCTTTATTGGGTTCAATGATTTCTAAACCTTTGTAGCTTGATTTGCAAAGAAATGAGATCAATTTGGTATCTTCAGGTACAGTTGCTCGATTGTCTACTCTAGTTCTTCACTCAACTTTATCTGATCGAATTTTGAAGGAACAACAGCTGGATGCTCAGTTATTAGAGTTAAAGGGGAAATGTGATCTGATAGGAGTTTCTGAGTTTGGGTCGAATCGTGATGGGTTACTGACCTTTCGAGGTAGAATATGTGTTTCTATGGGTGATGACATTCTAAAAGAGGTACTTCTTGAAGCTCATACAGCACCATATTCTATACATCTCGATAGTACCAAGATGTACTGGTGGCCAGGTATGAAGAAAGATATCACGTTATTTGTTTCTGAATGTCTAACGTGTCAGCAGGTTAAGATTGAGCACCAGAGACCGGCGGGATTGTTGCAATCCTTGCCTATACCGCAATGGAAGTGGGAGCATATAACTTTGGATTTTGTTGTTGTATTGCCAAGGACTCAGAAAGGCTTCAATTCTATTTGGGTGATCGTGGACCGATTGACCAAGTCATCACATTTTCTTCCTGTCAAGACGACTTATTCTATGAACCAATATGCTGAGACGTATATTAAAGAGATTGTGGGACTTCATGGGATACCCGTGACGATAGTTTCAGATCGTGATCCAAGGTTTACATCCGAGTTTTGGAAGATTTTGCATCGAGCTTTGGGAACGAAATTGGCTTTTTTCACAGCGTACCATCCTCAAAGTGACGGTTAATCAGAAAAGGTTATCCAAATTCTTGATGATATGCTAAGAGCTTGTACGATTGATTTCCTGGGAATTTGGTATTCCAAGTTGCCTCTTGTCGAGTTCACGTATAATAACTGCTACAAGTCTTCAATCGGCATGGCATCTTATGAAGCTTTATACGGAAAAAGTGCCGTTCTCCTTTGTATTAGGAAGAGGTAGGTGAAAGAAAGATGTGTTGGATCTCGGTTTTCTACACGCCCAAACGCAGCGGAAGTTTTAAAATTTTTTATTATATTTTGACAATCAAAATATATTTGATTTGGACGCTCGTATGGTTTTACGATTAAACATTCATAGGGTGTTAAAATTTTATACCTTTGGTGAATAATTTCACTTGGCACCAACTACCCCGGTATTAGCGGACGTAGCTCTTATTGTAAATCCCTACGAACGTTCTTCAATCTCCGAATCAGGTCCACGACTGGAATATTTGTTCCTCTTCTAACTTGCACTAGAAATTTAGAAGAACTTTTGCTTAGAGATGGAACACGAAGAAGAAATCGACTCAATACAATAAGCCGAATTTTTCTTGCATAAGAATAAGAAATTTTCGAGAGAGCACAATCAAATTGGGAGAGGCCGAAATAATGAAAACCCTTCCAATTAACTTTCGGATGAGATCTTTTTCCATTAAGAATCAAAATTCTTTTATATTTTCTAATCTTTTTATTTACTTAATTAATTACTTAATTAAGTTAATAAAGATTCCAAAATGGCATCTCATTCCATGGTGAATCTCGATGCATATATATAATTTTGAGAATATCATGCAATATTATTTTCTTTGTGTTCAAGTTTTTAAAATTATGGTATCATGAATATTTTCATATTACATAAATCAATACCATATTTTATAAAAACTTAATGGGCTATATTTTACTCAATTAAAATATAAATAATTATTAAAGTCCATTTTAACTTTAATAAATTTGCATGCTGGGTTTATACTCTTACAAGCCCATGATTCATGCTCCCATTACATTAATCTCACCATAATCCTGATCGACGATCCAACATCATTGATGCGACAATTTCAACTTATTGTTATTATGATGCACACTTTAATTTCGAGATCACCAATGTCTAAATAAGGCAGGTGTACTCCTTTGACTGTCTTAACAGTCATGCTCTCAAAATTTCTATAAGCTTTTATAAACTTTATTTATAAGCTTATCGATTGATCATATCAAACTTATTTCTTATAAATTCAACTCATTGAATTTATTATCTCAACGTTTTCTATAAATTCAACTCCTTGAATTTATTATCTCAACGGGAACAAGTAAACCAGTGCTTATGTGACCCTCAATGGTTCAGGGATACAGCTAGCCGTGGGTTCACAACTCTTTGTGATTCAGGACAATTTCCTTTATTCGGACTTACCCTAGTTAGCCCCATTCTTTTCATCAACACCTTGATCAAGAATGTCAGAACTCATTTCTGATTGCACCCATCGGATCATGGTAAGAGCGTCTAGTAGCATCGCCCCATGATCCCCTAGGTATCGCTGATAGTGCCTACAAGAACCAGTCGATTATGATTAACGTACAGTACGGTCCCTTCATCTCATATATCCCGATCGAATCTGCAACCATTGGTTCATCGAGGGTTGCATATTAATTCGATAACTATGTGACAACTATAATAGTGGCATCGCGTGTACTATTGGAGAACTCTTTCTCCAACGTACATCTCATACTCTGGCCAGAGATTCCATGCACTATTATTACATCAGATCACATAGGATATCCACACCCGTAGGTGAGCGGTGAATCCCCGACTACAATGCACTGGCTCCTATATGTGTCGCAACTGTACCCAACCTCGCCACCTGATGACTCTCCTGGAGCCGGTAAACGAGTCAAAGCACAGCCCTAGCATATAGAGCCTCAGTGTTGTCCCGGGTCGTAAGGACTAATGGTGTACAATCATAACCACGGACTTATCCTCTCGATGAATGATAACCACTTGGAAAGTCCGAGGGAGGGTTGTTCGGTATAATCATCATATGACTACCCATCTGTATGTTTGGACATCTCTATGCCCTTACCAAGAAACGCGGTACACAACATCACAGATGCTAGTCTCGAGCTCAAGCGACCTTTATCCATGTTTTAGGCGGCTGAATCGACTAGGAACGAATTTAGATTATACAGTGTTTACAAATGAGTTTCAACATCGAATTACGATTCAGTTGTATTAAAGTATAATCAAGGACTTTATCTATGCTGATTGCATGGGTATACAGATAAAGTAAATTGAAACCATGAAAAGTTAAATTATATTAAAATAAAGATTGTTTATTACACTTGAGTCCATAAATTCCCTAGCCAACCGTTGGCTTGTAGGGCATCTACTCTAACAATCTCCCACTTGCCCTAGAGCCAACTACCCATAAACTTTAATCTCATTGCTTCGCGATGCTACTCAAACAATGGTCCTGGCAAGGGCTATGTAAGTGGATCAGCAACATTATCTGCAGAGGCGACTCTTTCAACTGATATATCTCCTCTTCCCACAATCTCCCGGATGATGTGGAACTTCCTCAGTATATGTTTGGATCTTTGATGAGACCTTGGTTCCTTTGCTTGCGCAACGGCACCAGTGTTGTCGCAGTACATCGGGACTGGATCAACTCCATTAGGAATGACGCCCAACTCTTGGACAAAATTCCTCATCCAAACTTCCTCTTTGGCTGCATCAGATGCAACAATGTATTCAGTTTCAGTGGTGGAATCCGCAACGGTGTCTTGCTTGGAACTTTTCCAAGAGATACCCGCACCATTTAGCATGAATACAAAATTAGAGGGTGATTTCGAAACATCTACGTCACATTGGAAGCTAGAATCAGTGTAGCCTTCCAATTTTAATTCTCCATCCCCATAGACCATGAACAAGTTCTTAGTCCTTCTCAAGTACTTAAGAATATCTTTCACGGCCTTTCCAATGCATTGGATCAGGGTTCGCCTGAGATCTGCTTGTAACACTCAAAGCGTGAGCAACATCAGGACATGTCGATATCATACCATACATGATACTACCAATAGCTGACGCATATGGAATACGTGTCATCATCTCTATCTTTCCATCAGTTTCGGGCCACATTGCATTAGATAGAGTAATACCATGACACATTGGTAAGTATCCTCTCTTGGACTCTTCCATAGAGAATCTATTTAGAATGACATCGATATAAATCGCTTGGGTGAGTTCGAGCATCCTCTATGATCTATCTCTATAGATTTATATTCCCAATACGTGGGATGCTTCACCCATGTCTTTCATGGAGAATTTACTGGCTAACCATACTTTAGTTGATTGCAGTAATCCTACATCATTCTCAATGAGCAGGATATCATAAACATATAGTACTAGGAATGTCACTGCACTCCCACTAACTTTCTTGTACACACATGGTCCCTCAAGATTCTTAGCAAAACCATACTCTTTGATAGTGCTATCAAATCTGAGGTTCCAACTCCTGGACGCCTGCTTGAGACCATATGTTGATCTTTGAAGTTTGCATACCTTATGCTCACTTTCTACTGATATGTATCCCTCAGGTTGAGATATATAAATATCTTCTTTGATGTCTCCATTGAGGAATACAGTTGCTTCTTTGAAGATCATTGGATCACATCCAACATAAGGCTCATCATGGCCTTGTTCATAAAGAGGAGTGTATCTTGCAGGTGGTCTGATTACACTATCAGACCTTCTAGGAGCGTGTACTTCAACTACTGGTTGTTGGGGATTAGGTTCAACTTCTACAGTTGAGAGAGTATCTTGAATTTCTTCAAGTTCTATCATCTTACCTTTTATATCTAATAGAAACTCCTTTCCCAAAAAGGTGGCATTTCTTGAAACAAACACTTTTGCTTCATTGGGATAATAGAAATAATATCCAACAGAATTCTTTGGATATCCTACAAAGTAGCACAAAGTGGATCTGCTATCCAATTTGTCTCCCACTGTCTGACATCCCCATATTCTCATCTAAGAATACTTGGGAGTTTTTCCCATCCATATCTCATATGGTGTTTTATCCACTGCTTTAGTATGGACATTATTCAACAACATTGCCGCAGTTTCAAGCGCAAAGCCCCAAAACGATGTAGGCAATTCAGTGAATCCCATCATGGATCGAACCATGTCCAACAAAGTTCGATTTCGACGTTCAGAAACACCATTCAATTGCGGTGTTGCTGGTGGAGTCCACTATGAGATAATCTCATTCTCTTTTAGATAACCCAAAAATTCAGCACTTAAGTATTCTCCACCTCGATCAGATCGAAGTGCCTTAATACTTCTTTCTAGCTGATTTTCTACTTCAAATCTGAATTCTTTGAACTTTTCAAACGCTTCAGATTTGTGTTTCATCAAATAAACATACCCATACCTCGAATGGTCATCAGTAAAGGTAATGAAGTAGGATTGCCCATATTCTGTGCTAACACTTAGCGGGCCACAAACGTCTGTGTGGATCAAATCCAGTAGACCATGCGCACTTTCCACGTTTCCATCGAATGGAGTCTTGGTCCTTTTTCCTTTCAGACAGGACTCACGGGTAAGTAGAGAATTTATGTCTGACAAGTCAAACATGTATTCTCCCACTAGCTTATGCATCCTTCTTTGAGAAATGTGACATAGTCTAGCGTGCCATATTTGTGCGGGTTTTGGATCATCTATCTTTCTTTTGTTTGTTGTTGAAATCATGTTTACTTGGACATTCACTTATCATTTCCAAAACATTTCTGGCGCATATAATTTCTTAAGTCCAGACTTCTTGCAGTGAAATAAATATGTTCTGACTTATCGGGCTTTGTAGGCCCTTTAAGTGTCCTTCAGAGTTTGCCTCTTATTGGGATTGTTTTTCTTGTGAGGGGCAGAACATTTCTTTCCCTTACCTTGTGGGCCATTTTTCGTCTGACGAGAGGCCCATTAGAAAAACAACAATTTCCTGTTTTTATGGTGATCTCATAAGTCATAAGCATATTGACTAGCACTTCAAGGCTATCATCTATCTTATTCAAATTGAAGTTCACCATAACCCCGTCAAATGAGGAAGAGAAAGACAACAAATTAATGTCATCAAGTAACTCGTTAGGAATCACATATTCCAGGCCCACCACATTCTTAATAAGCCCAGTCATATGTACACCATGCTCATGGGCCAGAGCCCCATCTTGTATGCGTGTAGTCATGAGCTTTTAAAAGTGGTGTGCATAGTTTCATGCACCATGCAACTCTTGCACGTGCATTCGAATGTCAGCAGCATTCAGAATTTCCTCAAACTGTCCCTACAGTTCATTTGACATAGAAGCGAGCATGTTACACTTTAGCTTGTATACTATGGTCTTACCATCTTGCATGCTTTGTCAGTTCAGCAGGACTGACATTAGTGTGTATGTCATTTTCTCCGAATTCAGAACAATTTTCCCAACCAGTCTTGAAAATTAGATTCGGTTAGCTTGTTAATAATGTGACGAAATCGAAAATATACTGATATGGAAACAGAATAATAGTTGCTGATTATTTTAAAATAATTTTAAGATATAAAATATGGATTTTATTTTATAAATCTCCCTCCCACTATTTTGACATTTTCACCACCCTCTGATGAAAAAGGGAAATCGTATTTCCTTAGTGGGCACGTAGAGTCCAATTAGCCAATTATAATCCCGAATAATATCAGCCAATTATAATTTCTAAAAGGTAGAATCCAATTGCATCCCTATGCAACCTCCGCGTGTTTTGCCTCACGTTTAATAAGGACCCAATAATATGACGCCGTTTATTTTCACGTGTCAAACCAACCCATCAATATTGAATTGTAGTGGACGGTCGCCATGAGTTCCCCCAATAATATGAGCCGAAGTCATGGGAGTTCCACTCAATTCACATCATATGTCCGGTGGAAGTCACAGCTTTCCGGCGTCCAGGCCTCCCCAATAATATGAGCCAGACACTGTCCGCGGGTAGCGATCAACATGCAACCACGGTTGATGGAAGGCAAGGAAAAATTAAACTCTTTTAATTTTTACTTTTTCGGTTTGATATAAATTTTGAATCTTATTCAAAATGAGGGATTTTAATTTTAAAATTGTCTCATCATTTTAATTTAAAAATCGCGTGCCACGAGTTTGTATGTTTGCCGGATTCATGCAACTATATTATTTAATAATATACATACATGCATACTACTATATATCACATATATCATAATATGACATTCAACAATAAATAAGGATGATCGATCGCCAACACTATTAGATCCATGTGAGCCATACATGGATCCAGGTCCAAAACCTAGGTGAATGCAGGGATGCAAATGCAACTATTACAAAAGCTTCCAATATTTTACATGTCTTCATCTTGATCATCGGGCCCACCATCTTCCAGTCTCGATCTCCCACTATTTCTAATAATTACATTTGAATAGCCATGGCACATAAGGGATACATCTCATGGGGGTGGGAACGGGCCATAAACCAAGCTCACTTTAATAATATCAAATATTATAAAAATGAATAAAAACAGTAAAATATCCTAACATACACCTAACATATTGGTCAAGGCTCTCGATCATCCTTCATGCATTTAATATCAAATATTAACATCAATTTAATTAAACAATTTAATTAATTGATAAATCATATGTGGGGACCCGGACGCTACTCATGTTCTTAATCGTTATTGAGACTAATTAATCAACTATAATAAACAGGATCTAAATTTTTTTTTTTTTAAATACAAAGCGGAAACGTAATGTAAATCGATCTGAAATACATATTAAACCTAAACATACAAATCTTGTATTTTCTATAATAATTCAACTAGGTCCAACTACATATCAGTGTTGAATCCTAATTAAATTCTGAGCCCGGATCTCCACGCTATCTAGTCCAGCCTCGTTCTCTTCTTGACCATGTTCCTGTCCCACCTGTTGTCATGCACACATACCAACAAGACAACAGTCGGATACTCCGGTGAGAATAAATCCTAGTATAAATAATGTATACATGCAATCATACCACTGATATAAAGCATGAAGTAAATCTTATCACATGGAGCATAATCAAACAACATGCATCATTACTAGACTGTAAATAAAACATGAATCGAAATCTACGAAACATAAATCAATACAAGTCTGTAATTCAAGTTCTTGACTCGACATCTAAAACTCGTCTCATCTCTCATTTAATCTAGGGATCCCGATTTGAATAAGAACGCAACAATCTCCCACCTACTTTCCCGATCGTGGTGGCGGTACGTTCTTATTTACGGACTTTGGTCCTCTCTATATCGATTATCTACAATAGAAGTCGCTCTTCTTCTAAGCACATCGATATGACCAAACGTCATGTGTCTTGACTGTTCTGCCAAAGACTAGGTATATCTACCTAAACTCTCACTCTGACAATGTGCAATGGGCCATTAACAACTTTGTCCTAATCTGGCCCTTCTGTCAGTGACTCTCACTCAGTAGCTATCTACTACTCTATGCTTTTCTATAAATCAGTACACGAAGCATATTCAGTCAAACGATATAAATGTATGAAAAGCGATAGCATACAAGTATGTGATTTAGGGAAACTCAAGTCCAATCTGACTTAAGTCGATCTCCCGATTCACATTGATTTATACCTTTATCTTCTCGATCTGACGAAGACGAAGTCTCGCACTCCAATCTGTCCATACCCAATGTCCAGTTGTAGCCTGCGTCAATAAGAACACGGTGGTGAAGTCGGATTCAAAATCAGACGGACGGATCGAAATATAAAGGCGTAAGAATTTTCTTCAATCCTTCCTCGATTCCTTCTCGTTTCTTTTCTTTCATTCCTGAAGAAGGAATGTTATATATATATATATATACATCAACTTGCATGCGATTGAAACGTGGCACCATTTCACCAACTTAGGTGGCGCTCGGGCGGTTGAACATTACCGCTCGGGCGCCGAATGTTCTGTCCGAGCCTTCCGTTGTCATCCATTGGCGCTCGGGCGTTAAACCTTACCGCTCGGGCGCCGAATGTTCTGCCGGGATGCTTAGCTATGGTCCATTGGCGCTCGGGCGGTAACTTTCTACCGCTCGGGCGCCACATGTTCTGTCCCAAACCTACTCTTGTGGGACACTGGCGCTCGGTCTGTTCTTTTCTACCGCTCGGGCGCCAGAAGTTCTGTCCAAAGTCTGCGCTTGTTATACACCATCGCCCGGCTTCTCCTTTCAAATTTTATTTTAGCTCCTGACATCTCAATTCTGTCAATTACACAATGACTAATCACGATGGTAAAATCTCGGGCATTACATCATATATCTAATAATTTATCACAAACCACCACAATTATTAAAGAATTTAATAAATTAAATAAACCCCTGTATTTAATTTCCAATTAAATCAATAATAATTGATTTATTGTAAAAACTCATTTTTACCATAAATAATTAAAATCATATTCTAATTATTTATTTCACAAGAAAATTATTAATTTTCCAAAAATTAATTTTTTAAAAAGAAAAATTGAACCAATTTTCAAAAATATCAATTTTACCCAAAATTTTGAAAAATCAGAAAATCGCACCCTAGGCCCAAACAATTCAAGCCCATTATTCAACGCGCTTCCCGAGACACTCCCGGGCAGCCGCCCGCCCGCTGCCCGAACATTTCGGGCAGTGGCGGCGCGCACAGGCGCGCGCGGCGCCGCGCGCAGAGTGCGGACGCTCCGCACGCCACGCCGCGCTGCGCGCGCACGCCTTGCGCTCTGCCCTGCGCCCACTGCCCTGCGCGCGGGTCTGCCCCGAACAGTTCCGGGCAGATACGAAATTTTTTTTTTTTTTACGAAAATCTGGAAAATAAATTTTCATGGTGCTAAATTTTCTGAAAAATTTTCTTGTGTGGTTAGAAATAAATTATTCAATATCAAACCATACGATTTAGAAAAACCTTGGCTCTGCTACCACTATTGGATCTCGGTTTTCTACACGCCCAAACGCAGCGGAAGTTTTAAAATTTTTTATTATATTTTGACAATCAAAATATATTTGATTTGGACGCTCGTATGGTTTTACAATTAAACATTCATAGGGTGTTAAAATTTTATACCTTTGGTGAATAATTTAACTTGGCACCAACTACCCCGGTATTAGCGGACGTAGCTCTTGTTGTAAATCTCTACGAACGTTCTTCAATCTCCGAATCAGGTCCACGACTGGAATATTTGTTCCTCTTCTAACTTGCACTAGAAATTTAGAAGAACTTTTGCGTAGAGATGGAACACGAAGAAGAAATCAACTCAATACAATAAGCCGAATTTTTCTTGCATAAGAATAAGAAATTTTCGAGAGAGCACAATCAAATTGGGAGAGGCCGAAATAATGAAAACCCTTCCAATTAACTTTCGGATGAGATCTTTTTCCATTAAGAATCAAAATTCTTTTATATTTTCTAATATTTTTATTTACTTAATTAATTACTTAATTAAGTTAATAAAGATTCCAAAATGGCATCTCATTCCATGGTGAATCTCGATGCATATATATAATTTTGAGAATATCATGCAATATTATTTTCTTTGTGTTCAAGTTTTTAAAATTATGGTATCATGAATATTTTCATATTACATAAATCAATACCATATTTTATAAAAACTTAATGGGCTATATTTTAACTCAATTAAAATATAAATAATTATTAAAGTCCATTTTAACTTTAATAAATTTTCATGATGGGTTTATACTCTAACAAGCCCATGATTCATGCTCCCATTACATTAATCTCACCATAATCCTGATCGACGATCCAACATCATCGATGCGACAATTTCAACTTATTTTTATTATGATGCACACTTTAATTTCGAGATCACCAATGTCTAAATAAGGCAGGTGTACTCCTTTGACTGTCTTAACAGTCATGCTCTCAAAATTTCTATAAGCTTTTATAAACTTTATTTATAAGCTTATCGATTGATCATATCAAACTTATTTCTTATAAATTCAACTCATTGAATTTATTATCTCAACGTTTTCTATAAATTCAACTCCTTGAATTTATTATCTCAACGGGAACAAGTAAACCAGTGCTTGTGTGACCCTCAATGGTTCAGGGATACAGCTAGCCGTGGGTTCACAACTCTTTGTGATTCAGGACAATTTCCTTTATTCGGACTTACCCTAGTTAGCCCCATTCTTTTCATCAACACCTTGATCAAGAATGTAAGAACTCATTTCTGATTGCACCCATCGGAACATGGTAAGAGCGTCTAGTAGCATCGCCCCATGATCCCCTAGGTATCACTGATAGTGCCTGCAAGAACCAGTCGATTATGATTAACGTACAGTACGGTCCCTTCATCTCATATATCCCGATCGAATCTGCAACCATTGGTTCATCGAGGGTTGCATATTAATTCGATAACTATGTGACAACTATAATAGTGGCATCGCGTGTACTATTGGAGAACTCTTTCTCTAACGTACATCTCATACTCTGGCCAGAGATTCCATGCACTATTATTACATCAGATCACATAGGATATCCACACCCGTAGGTGAGCGGTGAATCCCCGACTACAATGCACTGGCTCCTATATGTGTCGCAACTATACCCAACCTCGCCACCTGATGACTCTCCTGGAGCCGGTAAACGAGTCAAAGCACAGCCCTAGCATATAGAGCCTCAGTGTTGTCCCGGGTCGTAAGGACTAATGTTGTACAATCATAACCACGGACTTATCCTCTCGATGAATGATAACCACTTGGAAAGTCCGAGGGAGGGTTGTTCGGTATAATCATCGTATGACTACCCATCTGTATGTTTGGACATCTCTATGCCCTTACCAAGAAACGCGGTACACAACATCACAGATGCTAGTCTCGAGCTCAAGCGACCTTTATCCATGTTTTAGGCGGCTGAATCGACTAGGAACGAATTTAGATTATACAGTGTTTACAAATGAGTTTCAACATCGAATTACGATTCAGTTGTATTAAAGTATAATCAAGGACTTTATCTATGCTGATTGCATGGGTATACAGATAAAGTAAACTGAAACCATGAAAAGTTAAATTATATTAAAATAAAGATTGTTTATTACACTTGAGTCCATAAATTCCCTAGCCAACAGTTGGCTTGCAGGGCATCTACTCTAACAAGATGTTGGGCCCGAAGTTGGTACAACAGACAGCAGATGTTGTGGGATTGATCCAAGAAAGAATGAGGACCGCTCAATCTCGACAGAAGAGTTATGCCAATGTTCTGCGACGACCTTTAGCATTTGAGGTTGGTGTTCATGTATTTATCAAAATAGCTCCTCTCAAGGGAGTTACGCAATTTGGCAAGAAAGGTAAGCTAAGTCCTCGATACATTGGGCCGTTCGAGATTCTTGATAATATTGGAGACATAGCCTATCGTCTTGCATTGCCACCGGACTTGGATCGAGTTCACAATGTATTTCATGTTTCAATGCTATGTAAGTACCTTTCTAATCCCTCTAATGTTCTTCGGTACGACTCATTGGATCTGTTGCCCAACTTAAGCTACGAGGAAATGCCGGTTCGAATTCTTGATCGCAAAGTTAAAGTGTTAAGAAACAAAGAAATTGGCCTTGTCAAAGTTCTTTGGAGAAATCAATTGATTGAAGAGGCCACGTGGGAACCGGAAAAAGAGATGAAACATCGTTATCCAAGTTTATTTGACGATAAGCAAATTTCGGGGACAAAATTTTTATAAGGTGGGGAGATTGTAATAGCCCAACCTTTATCATGTTAATCTCTATGGTTTATTATCGTTATGATCATGTTTTATGATTTAATGGTTGAGATTATGTTAAAGAGTTATTGTTTATAGTGTTGTTTATTGATATGGGATTAGAATGGTTATGGTTATGTTTATTGGAATAGTTGTTGGAGTTATGTTATATAATTGTGATTGGGAATGGGTAGACTAGAACTTTGATCTTGAGCCAAATAGAAATTGAAGTGCAGAAACGGTATGAAAAATGTGGCAGTAGTGGTGATTTTTAGCATAATATTTTATGTATTGATCCAATTGATGTGATGTCACTATCATTAGAAAGATAAGATATAAGGTTATAACTTTCATGTTTTGAGTTTTGTTCAAATCATTATGGAAGACAAGCCAAAAGCGCCCCGAAGTGTGTCGTGTGTATCGTTGTTCTTGATATGACACATGTTGGGAGATTTAGCATAACTTTTTACTCAGACCCTCAAATGACATGAGGCCAATTGGAATTTGTCCATTTTTTGGGGTCTCAAAGGGGTTAGCTGTGATACGTTCACAAAAAAGCCAATGATTTTTTTCCGTGTTTCAGGATACGGTTAACCAACATGTTAACTAATCGATTACGATATGCAAGCCAAAACATAGAGCTACAACTTTAATGTTTACCACTTTTCCTAATTATGAAAGGAAGAGGCATTTCTGGAGCAGCGCTGCTAGGGCCGAAGCCTTGGCGCCTAGCAACGCCGCGGCGCAGCCAGGCATCAAGTGCCGGCGCCGCAGGGCCAAGAAAGTGGCGTCGCGGCGCTAGTCATGCGAAATTGTTTTTTTAAAACACGTTTTAGGAGGTATTGGAGGCTTATAAACATTGGTTCTAGACTATTCTATTCATTTCTACTTTTCTCCTTTCTCCTCCATCGTTTCTTATCCCTTTTCCTTCTAGTTTTCTCTCCTTCAATTTACTACTTCAAGTGCCAAGCTCATAGTTGATTTCTTAGCTTCTTCCACTAAGATTTCAAGCTACAAGGTAAGATTTCTATTATTGGAGTTGAAAGGGTTTGCGATATTGAGGTTTATATTGAAGGGTTAATTTGAACTGATTGATTCCTTGAATTATTGGTAATGAGTTATGGTTATTATTGTGATTATTGCTGTAGAAATCATTCAAGATCATCATAGCAACCAAAGTGCTTGTGGGTTGTAAGTAGAATTTTTTTTCAAGTGCTCACATGATTTTATATGTATCAAGCAATGTTATTGCTAATTAGCTCCTTTCATTGGTATATAGTTGATCTATATATTGTTATATGTTCATTATTCAAGCATTTCCATTGAATTCATTGATCAAGGAGCTAATACACCATCGTGCCTACCAAGTGTTTGTTTAAATGCCTCAATGAGATTTCCTATGATTAAAGTCAAGGAATGATGGTAATTCATGCATGTCATTGGCCAATCACTTGATTATGAGTATCTCTCACAGTTTTGATAAATTTATATATCAAAGAGATACTATCCACAGGTCACAGGTCACAGAACTATCATTTCCTTTCCTTTCCTTTAATTCATGCCATGAAATACCATCTATATTGCTTTGTTATCTATTGTTCATTGAAGATGGTATTATTCATTGTTTATTGCTATTGATTCATTGTCCATTGCCACTGATTCATTGTTCATTGCCATTGTTATAGCCATGTTTCAAGCCAAGCCTATGTATATGTATTTGTTATGTACATCTTTCTGCTTACTGAGTTTTATCTCATTCCAGTTAATGTCATGTGATGCAGGTGATAAAAAGGATTGAAGCGGATTGTCCGAAGCAGGAGAAGTCATATAAAAGGCAATGGGAAAGATTTTGTTTGTTCATGTCACTTTTATTTTTGATAATGGTTAACATGAGAAGTTTAATTAATTATGTATTTTGCTAAAATGAATTATGGGGTGAATGAAATTGAATTTTGGTTTTCTTTTGGGATGATACAAAAGTTAATGTTTATGTAAATTAAATTTGAAAAAGTTATTATGTTAAATGGGATATTGTTCTGTCCCGTTCAAATGTTAATGTTTCCGCGTATGTTTTTCCTTTTAAATTTAAATGTCATGAGAGGGGGTTGTTTCACCAGTCTTCTTACCAGATGAAGAACCCACATAAAAAACCGGCTTCTCTTTCTTGACGGTGGCCTCAAACGTAACAAGCATGTTCATCAACTTCTCAAGGGTAGGCTCCATCTTGTTCATGTTGAAATTCACCACAAAAGAATCAAATGAGCTAGGCAATGACAACAGCAACACGTCAGTGGTCAACTCCGATGGCAATATGAGATCCATGCCAACGACCTTGTCCACAAGCCCAATCAACTTTAGGCCATGCTCATGGACCGAAGCCCCAGCTCGCATGCGTAAAGTTATTAGCTCCTCGACAGTAGCATGCCTAAGAGGATGTGTTTGCTCACCAAAGAAGATGCAAATGAATGTCAGCAACACCCTTTGCATCCTCAAAATGCCTCTGCAGCTCATCATTCATAGAAGCCTGCAAATAACACTTGGCTTTCAAGTCATCCCTACAACAAAAATCCTATTTAACAACACATCAAAGACAACGGTTTTAACACAAACCATTGTCTTTTTACTTTTAACAACGGTTTTAACAAAAACCGTTGTCGTAGCCTAAAAAAATCCGCTCAAAGACAACAGTTTCTTTAAAACCGTTGTCTTTGATATATCTATGACAACGGTTTTTAAAAACCGTTGTTTATGAGCGTTTTTTTTTTTGCCTACGACAACGTTTTTTAAAAACCGTTGTCTATGAGCTTTTTTTTTTGGACTACCACAACGGTTTTTAAACTGTTGTCGTATAAGCGTTTTTCTTCAAGCTACGACAACGGTTTGTAAAAAACTGTTGTCTTTCAACTGGTTTTTCTACAAATTTTGTTGTCAATATTAGATTTCGCGACGGCCTAAGTAAAATCTGTCGCTAAATTTAGCGACGGTTATACTATACCGTCGCTAATTTAAATATTGCGACAGTTAGTAGGGAAGCCGGGCGTCGGTACATCACAAGACTAATTTGTACGGAACCTTTAGCGCCCGAGCGGTAGAAAAAGACTGCCCGAGCGCCAGTGCACTATAAGACCAACGATTTGGAAAGAATGTCTGGCGCCCGAGCGGTAGAAAATGACTGCCCGAGCGCCAGTGCACACTAGGTCGAGTACTCGGACAGAATGTTCCGCGTCCGAGCGGTAGTTTTTGACCGCCCGAGCGCCGCTTTATTTTTAAGTAGATTCAGCCATGTTTCCTTGCCATGCATATATAATATGTAAAATCTTCATTTTACTTCAGAAGCAAAAGGAAAGAAACGAGAGAAGCCATAGGAGAAGGAAAATTTCTTTCGAAGACTATAATTCTTATTTTACAAAATCTGTCCGTCTGATTTTCGATCCGAGCTCTGTACCGCGATCCTCTCGATAAAGGTTGCACAAGGACGTAAGTTTTCTATATTTCCAGCATGGTTCAGAAATTATGTGTTGGAGAAAGTATCATTTGAGTTCTATGGTATGTTTTTGAGATATTAGACAGCGTATAATCGAAACCGGATCAAAGAACGGATACCGTATGGAATTGTTATGATTTTTTCAGATTTGAATTGATTGAGATTTATACAGATTTGATATTGGACTCGTATTTGTTGATTGATTATGAGTTATGATATTGTATCTGTGTTGTCTGAGTTGCCGGGGATATCAATATTGTGCCGTTATGCCGTCGACATTGAATTAGATTAAGATTTATCAGATGATATCGTGGTTTGAGTATTGAGATTGAGTTGTAATTGATATTGTGTCTATCGATTATGTCATTTCAGATTGATATTGATAGCTTCGAATTCAAGACTTCGACTTCGTCAGAACTGCGACAAGAAAGGTATAAATCAATATGAGATCGGGATTGATAGCTCGAGTCAGATATGACCTGAGTTTCCCTAAAATCACATACTTATTTGCTATTGTTTCAGATATTTGAATTCATTGAATTGATATGCTTGTTCTATTGATTTATAGAAAGCATGGATTAATCAGCGAGTCCTTGACAGAGGTGCCAAGCTGGCAGAGGTGCCAGGTTACTGGACATTGGTTTATATCGATGTGCTTAGGAGCAGATCGGCTTCTATTGCAGATATTCGATATAGAGTACCAGAGTCTAGGAATAA
Organism: Primulina huaijiensis; assembly: GCF_012295235.1. Lineage (NCBI taxonomy): Eukaryota > Viridiplantae > Streptophyta > Magnoliopsida > Lamiales > Gesneriaceae > Primulina > Primulina huaijiensis. The sequence continues at coordinate 6,866,689 of NC_133311.1, forward strand.
TAACGTACCATCATCTAGCTGTAGAGAGTAGGTGAACGGTTATGTTCTTATTCAATCGGGATCCCTAGAGTAGAAGAGTCGAGTCAAGAGTTGAATTACAGACTTGTAGTGATTTATGTTTCGTAGATTACGATTCATGTTTAATATATGTTCATGCTTTTGTATATGAAATGCATGTTTCGTTGTTTTATACTGGGATATGTTTCTCACCGGAGTTATCCGGCTGTTGTTTTGTTTGTATGTATGCATGACAACAGGTGGGACAGGATCAGGGTCGAGAAGAGGATGAGAGATCGAGATAGAGTGGTGATTCCGGACATGATGTAGATTTAGCTTTCAACACTTGATATGTAGTTGTTGAACCCTAGTTTGATTTGAAAGTATTTCGTACAAGAATTGTACTTTTGATTTTGATTTTAATGTTTATATATATAAGATTGATTCACACATGTTCCGCATTTATAGTAGTAAAAGAAAAAAAAAACAATTTAGACCCAGATGTATTAGTTGATCCAAATGAATCCCAAAGAATGATTAAGAATTAAATTAGCGTCCGGGTCTCCACAATGGGTAATATCAGAGCAGTAGGTTCCTTTAGATAGAAGCTAATGTGCGGGGTAGATTGAGTTTTCTTTCCTGCTTTGATGTACTAGCATGTTTACTGCTTAATACATGTTTATCTGATTATCTGAATTGATTGGTAACCTGTATTAGTTGAGAATGAATCAGAACCGATTCTTGATCAAGGATAAGATGATCAGAAGGGGACTGAGACAGATATGTCAGATTTGATTTCTAACCCTTTTGATAATCAGATATGCCTCCTCGAAAAATCCCAGAACAGAGCAGTACCTCTGCGAATCCAATGGATGTGACAGCCACACCGATGGAAACGCTACTGAAGAGATTTCAGTCGTTTAAACCGTCGACTCTGAAGGGTACGGAGACTGCAGTTGAGTGTGAGAGTTGGTTAAATGATATAGAAATGCTGTTTGATTCATTGGATTACACCGATGAGCGCCGAGTTAAACTGATTGGGCACCAATTGCATGACGTTGCAAAGAATTGGTGGATTACAACAAAGAGAGCTTTGGAGCATCGAGGTACGACTCTCACGTGGAAGGTATTTAAAGATGAATTCTATCACAGATTTTTCCCAGTATCGTACAGGAAAGACAAGGGCGCAGAGTTTGCGAATTTGAGACAGGGTCAGTTGAATATTGAAGAGTATGTGACCAAGTTCTCTACCTTGTTACGTTTTACTCCACACGTGGCTGAAAGTGATGAAGCTGTTGCTGACCAGTTCATTAATGGCCTGAACCCGAGATCTTTACATTGGTGAACACCGGGTGACCAAATAACTTTGCTGAGGCCTTGAACAGAGCAAAAGGAGCTGAAGCTTGCCTGATAAGGCAGAAAGGAGCTTCGTATGTTCCTACAGCACCGAGACCACAGCAACCACCTCCCAGATTTGAGAGTGGCAGCAGCAGTAATGGAAAGAAAGACCAGTTGAAAGCCAGAGGGAAACAGTTTAAGAAGTCTGGCAGCAGTTCTTTTAGCTCCAGTGGTTCCAAACAAAATTATACCGGGACTTATTGCAGGACTTGCAGAGGGAGACATCCCACCGAGCAATGCCGAGGAGTGTTTGGTGTTTGCAATATCTGTAAACAGCAGGGACATTTTGCCAGAGTTTTTCCACAACGATCCCAGGGTGCCGAATCATCTGGATCAGTGGCTCAGACTGAGAGAAGATCATCTGCTGTTCACTCTTTCTAGACAGCACCTACTCAGTCACAGCCAAGGCCAAGAGGAAGCCAGAAAGTTAGCCAGCCTCCGAGACAGCAGGCCAAAGTATTTGTTTTGACTGAAGAACAGGCTCAGGAAGCACCAAACGATGTTGTTGCAGGTAACTGTTCTTTATGTGGTTATCCTGCTTACGTATTGATAGATACAGGTGCTTGTCATACATTTATATCTGAGAGATTTGCATTGAGTCATGCATTACCAGTTGAGTCCCTATCTGCTGTAGTGTCTATTTCTTCTCCGTTGGGAAAAGGTTTGATATCCGTGAATTCGGTTAAACATTGTACACTGCAGTATGAAGGGCATGAGATTGAGTTAGATTGTATTGTGCTTGGGTTGTCTGATTTTGACTGTATTATCGGTATTGATATGTTGACCAAGTATAGAGCTACCGTTGATTGTTTCCACAAGATTGTGAGATTCAGACCTGACATGGATGGGGAGTGGAAATTTTATGGTAAGGGTTCTAGATCTAGAATTCCTTTGATATCTGTTATGTCTATGACTCGATTATTACAGAAAGGAGCAGAAGGATTCCTTGTGTATTCAGTAGATGTACTGAAATCGAGCCCATTGGCAGATTTGCCAGTGGTATGTGAGTTTGCTGATGTCTTTCCAGATGAGATTCCAGGTTTGCCTCCAGTCAGAGAAATAGACTTCATCATTGAACTTGTGCCAGGTACAGCACCTATTTCTCGAACACCGTACAGAATGGCACCGATTGAATTGAAAGAGTTGAAAGATCAGTTGGAAGATTTACTGGCCAAGGGTTACATTAGACCGAGTGTGTCTCCTTGGGGTGCTCCAGTGTTATTTGTGAAGAAGAATGATGGGTCAATGAGACTTTGCATTGACTATCGGCAACTGACCAAGGCTACGGTAAAGAATAAATATCCTTTGCCTCGTATTGATGATTTATTTGATCAGTTGCAGGGTTCTTCTGTTTATTCCAAGATCGATCTGAGATCTGGATACCATCAGTTGAGAGTCAGAGATTCTGATATCTCGAAGACAGCGTTCAGAACCAGGTGTGGACATTATGAGTTTATTGTCATGCCATTTGGTTTAACGAATGCTCCTTCAGTATTTATGGGTTTGATGAACCGCATATTTAAGAAATATCTTGATGACTTTGTGATTATATTTATCGTTGATATTCTGATATATTCGAAGAATATGATTGATCATGCTGAGCATTTGAGAACTGTATTGAAGATTATGAGAACAGAGAAACTGTATGCAAAGCTGTCGAAATGTGAGTTTTGGCTGAAACAGGTGGTATTTCTGGGTCAAATTATATTTGGAGATGGGATTTCTGTCGATCCTAGTAAAGTTGAGGCCGTGATCAGTTGGCCGAGACCGACATCTGTGCCAGAGATACGCAATTTTATTTGGTTTAGCGGGTTATTATCGCAGATTCATCAAAGATTTTTCGAGTATTGCGAAACCGATTACTCAGCTGACTCAGAAAAATGCACCATTTGTTTGGTCAGAAGAATGTGAATCATGTTTCCTTCAGTTGAAGAAGAGATTGACCAGTGCTTCGGTGTTAACTATCCCGTCAGGTACTGGTGATTTTGTGGTTTATTGCGATGCTTCTCACAGAGGATTGGGCTGTGTTCTAATGCAACGAGGTCATGTTATTGCTTATGCCTCGAGACAGTTGAAGCCACATGAGACACGATACCCGATTCATGATCTTGAATTGGCTGCTATCGTATTTTCATTGAAGCTACGGCGACATTACCTATACGGTGAGAAATTTGAAATCTATTCTGATCACAAGACCTTGAAATATCTGTTTTCACAGTCAGAACTGAATATGAGACAGAGAAGATGGCTTGATTTGCTTAAAGATTTTGATTGTGAAATCAAATATTATCCGGGGAAGTCAAATGCAGCAGCTGATGCACTGAGTCGAAAGGTATGTTCTTTATCCTTATCGACGATTGGTGTTTCAAATTTGATTGAAGATTGCTGTCTTTCTGGATTAGAATTTGAAACAGATTGTAAGCCTCTGAGACTGTATGCCATTCAAGTTGAACCCGAGTTGATGTTCAGAATCAAAGAAGCACAGAAAATTGATCAGAACATTCAGAATTCGATTGCTATGGTCAAAGCTGGACATCAATCAGAATATAAGGTTCATGATGATGTGTTATATGTGAATAATCGATTAGTTGTGCCAGATGTTTCCGATTTGAGATAGCATGTTCTGTCAGAGGCGCATTGTAGTCGATTTAGCATTCATCTTGGTGGCAGAAAGATGTGCAATGATCTGAAGACACAGTATTGGTGGAAACAGATGAGATCAGATGTCACAGATTTTATGTTTGAATGTCTAAATTGCCAGCAGGTTAAAGCAGAAAGGAAGAAACCAGGAGGTCTACTGCAGAGTTTATCTATTCCAGAATGGAAATGGGACCACATTTCCATGGATTTTGTGATGCAGTTACCGAGATCCTCCAGAGGTTGTGATACGATTTGGGTCATTATTGATAGATTGACCAAATCAGCATGCTTTATTCCTTAGAAAATGACGTACAGATATGACCAGATGTCAGAGATTTATGTTAGAGAAGTGGTCAGATTGCATGGAGTGCCAAAGTCGATGTATCAGATCGTGATCCTCGATTTACTTCGCACTTCTGGCAGAGTTTGCAAGAGGCTCTTGGTACGAAGTTGCATTTGAGTACCGCATATCATCCACAGACCGACGGACAGTCAGAGCGGACTATTCAGACACTGGCGGATATGCTGAGAGCTGTAGTGCTTGACTTTAGCACTAGTTGGCAAGATTCATTGCCACTTTGTGAGTTTTCGTACAACAACAGCTATCAGACGAGTATAGAGATGGCACCGTTTGAAGCGTTGTACGGTAAGAAGTGTAGATCCCCTCTTTATTGGGATAATATCTCTATGGTACCTGAATTTGGGACTGATATGATACGAGATATGACTGAGAAAGTGAAGCTGATTCATAAGAGAATGAAGACAGCTCAAGACAGACAGGCCAAATATGCCAATGCTCGATGAAGACCATTGGTATTTGAGGCAGGAGACAGAGTATTTTTGAAGATTTCACCTTTCCGAGGGGTTGTCAGATTTGGCAAGAAAGGAAAGTTGTCTCCAAGATATATTGGGCCATATGAGATTCTCGAGAAGATAGGAGATCGTGCTTATCGACTCGCATTACCGCCTTCTTTGTCTGGAATACATGATGTCTTCCATGTATCTTTATTGCGGAAGTACATTCTCGATGCTTCACACATTCTTCAGCCAGATGAGGCAGAACTAGACGAAAATTTGAGTTATTTTGAAAAGCCGATCCAGATTCTTGATCGCAAATAAAAGCAGCTTAGAACAAAGACTATTCCGCTTGTGAAAGTTCAATGGAATAGTCATGGCATTGAAGAAGCAACTTGGGAAACTGAATCAGATATGAGACAGAAATTCCCAGCATTATTCCACTGATGTGAGTTCTTACTTCAGTTTCTGTTATTTTCGTTTCTTATATATGATTGTTGCCTGTGATATGATTGCCTGTGATTTCGGGGACGAAATCGTGTTTTAAAGGGGGAGAATCGTAAGGCCTGAGATTTGATCACTGTAATTTGAGATTGATTTGACAGAAATTAATTGACAGAAATGAGATTTCAGGAGCTAAAGTACGACGTGAGTAGAGAAGCCGGGCGTCGGTACATCACAAGACTAATTTGTACGGAACCTTTAGCGCCCGAGCGGTAGAAAAAGACTGCCCGAGCGCCAGTGCACTATAAGACCAACGATTTGGACAGAATGTCTGGCGCCCGAGTAGTAGAAAATGACCGCCCGAGCACCAGTGCACACTAGGACGAGTACTTGGACAAAATGTTCCGCGCCCGAGCGGTAGTTTTTGACCGCTTGAGCGCCACTTTATTTTTAAAAAGATTCAGCCATGTGTCCTTGCCATGCATATATAATATGTAAAATCTTCATTTTACTTCAGAAGCAAAAGGAAAGAAACGAGAGAAGCCATAGGAGAAGGAAAGTTTCCTTCGAAGACTATAATTCTTATTTTACAAGATCTGCCCGTCTGATTTTTGATCCGAGCTCAGTACCGCGATCCTCTCGACGAAGGTTGCACAAGGACGTAATCTTTCTTCATTTCCAGCATGGTTCAGAAATTATGTGTTGGAGAAAGTATCATTTGAGTTCTATTGTATGTTTTTGAGATATTAGACAGCGTATAATCGAAACCGGATCGAAGAACGGATACCGTATGTAATTGTTATGATTTTTTTAGATTTTAATTGATTGAGATTATACAGATTTGATATTGGACTCGTATTTGTTGATTGATTATGAGTTATGATATTGTATATGTGTTGTCTGAGTTGCCGGAGATATCAATATTGTGTCGTTATGCCGTCGACATTGAATTAGATTAAGATTGATCAGATGATATCGTGGTTTGAGTATTGAGATTGAGTTGTAATTGATATTGTGCCTATCGATTATGTCATTTCAGATTGATATTGACAGCTTCGAATTCAAGACTTCGACTTCGTCAGAACTGCGACAAGAAAGGTATAAATCAATATGAGATCGGGATTGATAACTCGAGTCAGATATGACCTGAGTTTCCCAAAAATCACATACTTATTTACTATTGTTTCAGATATTTGAATTCATTGCATTGATATGCTTGTTCTATTGATTCATAGAAAGCATGGATTAATCAGCGAGTCCTTGGCAGAGGTGCCAAGCTGGCAGAGGTGCCAGGTTACTGTACATTGGTTTATATCGATGTGCTTAGGAGCAGATCGGCTTCTATTGCAGATATTCGATATAGAGTACCAGAGTCTAGGAATAAGAACGTACCATCATCTAGCTGTGGAGAGTAGGTGAACGGTTATGATCTTATTTAACCGGGATCCCTAGAGTAGATGAGTTGAGTCAAGATTTGAATTAGAGACTTGTAGTGATTTATGTTTCGTAGATTACGATTCATGTTTTATAGATATTCATGCTTTTGTATATGAAATGCATGTTTCGTTGTTTTATACTGGGATATGTTTCTCACCGGAGTTATCCGGCTGTTGTTGTGTTTGTATGTATGCATGACAACAGGTGGGACATGATCAGGGTCGAGAAGAGGATGAGAGATCGAGATAGAGTGGTGATTCCGGACTTGATGTAGATTAGCTTTCAACACTTGATATGTAGTTGTTGAACCCTAGTTTGATTTGAAAGTATTTCGTACAAGACTTGTACTTTTGATTTTGATTTTAATGTTTATATATATCAGATTGATTCACACATGTTCCGCATTTATAGTTGTAAAAGAAAAAAAAACAATTTAGACCCAGATGTATTAGTTGATCCAAATGAATCCCAAAGAATGATTAAGAATTAAATTAGCGTCCGGGTCTCCACAATGGGTCTCTCATTATACCTCCTCCTATTGGTCACAAGTTGATACCACCAAATGAGAGCATAGTCTAGAAATTCAACCACCGCCAATCTAACCTTCTTTTGTTCGGAGTAGTGGTGACATTCAAACACAAACTTTACCCTCTTTCCCCACTCAAAATATGCCTCCGGGATAGATTTCCCATTGAACGATGGAATTTTCATCTTAATGCTACCCATGTTCCCATCTTCCTTATTCCCATCATGTCTACCCCGTACGGCTTCTCTTCTTCCTTTACCAAATCCTCTGCCTCTTCCATTCCTATCCCAATTTTCATTTTGGCTCTCCTCATCTCCTCCGAAATCATAATCTTCCGCTTCTTCTCCTATACCCATATTTTTAGGTTTAGATTTATCTCCACTAGTACTAACTTCAAGCCTACTCAATCTCGAGATTTCCTTCAAGGTGCTCAAGCTTTGTATTTGCGTATATCAAACAATCAAGTTCAAACTCGTGAACAATTGTGATCGACTCACTTAGACTGCGTAGACTAGGAATTTGAAGATATATTTTTTTTAATTTTTTTTTACTATGAGAGGCAATTGATTATGACACTAAAGAAAATAGAAAATTTTTTATTTTTTTTAATTTTTTTTTTTGGATGAGTTCAACTCGAAAATCACCAAGAAAAATAAAAAAAATTCAGAATTTTGGAGAATCACAGATCCACGAAAAACACGAAGAACGATAAACCAAAATAGAACTGTAAACGAACGAAGAAATAAGCAGATCTGAAAATTGAAGAACAAGATACTCACTTGAATTCAATGAACCTAAGCTCTGATACCAATTGATATGAATCCTCGTACGAATGAAAAGCAAACACAATTTATTTGGAATCGCGCCCTCGATTCAATAACGAACAAGGATCAATGTTTTTGTCCCGATCTTTTGAATCAAGTGTGTGCGTGATTTTCACTTCTAAACTATGATAAGTTTAGCAACAAATAATCACAATGAAAAAATCAAAAACTCGAACGAACCTTTAAAGAACAAGCCTATGGTAATCCGCACAAGAAAGATCGACTAATGCCACAAAGTTAAAACTTTGATAAGTTTGATTTGAAGAATAAAGTAAGGCTTTGAATGTTTTGAGAGAAAATCTCTAAAAAACTTGATAAAATATCAATAATAATCTGAATAATGTGTCAAAATTAGTCCATAATATGTTTACTTATCCCCAAAAATATCAAATCTAGTTACCAAACAAATTAAAACTCTAAAGAAGGAAAAAATTCTCGCCAAACATCCTGGTACACGGACCCCTTGTAGAGGTCCGGAAGGGGGTCCGTGTAGGCACTGGAATTCTCTATCTCGGATGTATAGGACATGGACTCCGTGAACAGGTCCGTGCTCAGATCCGTGTACACACTGGATTTCTTCATTCTCCGTTGTAATGGACACGGACCCCGTGTACAGGTCCGTGCTGGGGTCCGTGTAGGCTCTGGACTGCTTGAATAATGTTCCTTTGGTTCCCGAACTCATTCCCATGCATCACAAACCCTTCGACACTTTGCTCCCTACACGTAAGCCCTCCTTGATTGCTCATGAGCCCATTCAATTCTTCTTTGAACCTCTTCAGACGTCCCCTCGTGATTGGTCCCTCTGGCAGCTCTAAAGGCTCCCATGCTTTCCTTGGGGCTTGACCAACCGTGTTCGCATCACACTCTCAACACTCACTCCAAATTCTTGCATATAGCACAACAATGAGTTAAGGTAATGAAACAAATCATACCTCTTAGATTCTACATTGCCAACTAACCTTACCTCATCGCGATTGCACCCATCGTCATGTGGATCATCCTATTGCATTTTTATACCCCCAACACTTGCTAGCCTCCTCATTATGATTTCATCAGATTCTTGCAAAGGAGAAATAACAATGCTCGGGATTGAACCGGCTATATCATCATAATGATATTAAACCTCTTTGTACATAGGTACTTTAAGGGGTTTATACAAAATTAAATAAATCTCAACCTCACTCTTTTGGGCCTTTAATTTATTTTTCTTTTTCTTTTCTTTGGCCTCTTTTTCTTTTTCTTTTTCTTTCATCTCATTTTTCTTTTCTATGGTCATCTCACTCTTTTGTTCACTCTTTATTTCGGCCATTTTAAATTCTTTTTCACTCACTGCATGAATAAATTTCAATTGATTCTCAAAAGGAATTGGATTCAATTGAACCAATGAAACATTTTGTTTCTCAAGAAGTTGACTTACAATAGTTCCTCCTTGCTTACTCTCCTCCTCCAAGGTACACAAAATAGGCACTTCTCTCCCACCTAATGATTCATCTTCCACAGTACATCGTTTAACTTCATTCGACTCACCAACTAGTGGGGTACTATCATCAAAAACCCTAGCCTCAACTTCAGATTCAAGTTCAACTACAACATCAACCTCAATTTGAGATTCAATCACAACGGAAGAATCTACCGTCTGCTCATCACGTGGACATTGGCTAATATCATGCCCGACTTCTAAACTCCAACAACATATAATATCACAAGTACTAGAGTTTGAGTTTTTAAATGTACCCTGATATTCATATTTGCTAGCCTCACGTTCACTACTTCTGCCCACTCTTCTATTCGCCTTACATCGCCTATCATCATCACGATCCACGTGCAACGCTCTATTCCCTCCAAATCTCTTACCTCGCCTATTCTCATTATCATGCCTATCATAGGCCTCAACTTCTTCGCCCATACCTCTCACGTAGGGGCTTAAACTCCTTCTCCCACATTCTATCCAACCCTCTTAACATTGTTTGATATTGATGATCGTCAATCATTATACCTGTAAGAAAAAGTTAGTAGAAAACAATATAGAATAAATTTCCTCACCACGAATCCTCATTAGCCACTCCAATGAAAATTCACTCGCCTCTCTTTTTTTTTCTCTTTTTTTATTTGTCCTCACTACAAATACATCACATGTCACTCCAAGAAAGAAACGCTCAGACTCAAGTATTTCACTCGATTTCTGAGAGTTCTCTCGTAGGGTACACTTTCAGGCTTTGTAGCTTGTGTGCATCAAACTCACAAGTTCAAACTTCACGACACTTGCAAACTGACTTACATGGACTGCGTAAAACAAGAAGTTTGAAAAAAAAAATTGATTGTGAGAGTCACTCGAATATGAATCACAAAAGGAGATAAGAACAAGATCAAATGCTAAATAATAGCACTTTTGTTTTTTTTAATTGTGAGAGACGCTTGAATATGGCTCTCATAAGAGAATAGAACAAAATATCTCAGTATTTTTACAGAACATTCTGCGCCCGGGCGGTAGAAAATGACCGCCCGAGCACCACCTTGCATGAGAAAAGATAAGTATCGATTTTCTAAGCCATTTTATCAGATATTTCCTTTCCCTTCACAGCAAGACACGATAGAAAAACTAAGAAATCTTCCTCCAAAGTTCCCTTCTTCATTCCTTTCATCATTTTGAGGTTAAAACTTAGTGCTCCATCCCACGAGCTTCCTAAAGGTGTAAGTTTTCATCTCTTTTGGATTCTATACATGTAGAGGACAATAAATGAGTGATTTTCACCTAGTATATACATAGTGATTGGTTTATTGATGTATTTGACAGCATAGGAACGAGAAACATCGTCTCAAACCAGTGTTCTTACGCTTGGACAGTAAGTTAGCATGTTCTTGAAGCAATACATGAGTAATATTATGATTTCAAATACTTCCCATTGATTATTGCTATATGTACATTGTTAGTGTCTTATTGATGAAAATATAGCACCATATTCCATTTTTATTTATTAAATATGTAAGAAACTCATGAATATTGATGATGGGTGCTATGTTATGAACATGAAAATGAACATGAGAAGAAAATGATTGATTTTTACATTATACAGAGCTTGTTGACATCATGGGTGGTTTTAAGTTCACCAAACCTATTGGCCAATATATGTTCATGGGACGTGGGGTTGCCAAATGTTTCTCCCTGACGTCCAACACAGTAGTAGCTATATAATAAAGCAAGCACGGTAGTACAGGTCAACTAATGAGGCTCAATTACAAAAATAAACATGAATATATGCTATGATATGACATGGTTTAAAGATTTATTGTTGATCACGACTTGATATGTATGTTCCTTCGATGCATATTGATACGTATAAGTGCCATCTTATAGAGTTTTATAAACTCAGGTAGCTCATGTATTACAAGATCAGGTAATGAAGAAACATAGGATGCCGGTGCGCCAATGGATGCTTGTGATGTGCTCGAGGCATTTTCTCTACCCCTTCTTAAAACAAAAGAATACGCTGATGGGCCGGGGGCCTGGTCACTGCGACCCCCATTGTGAGGAGGTACCCCTTCTCCCGAAGTTACGGGGCTATTTTGCCGAGTTCCTTAGAGAGAGTTGTCTCGCGCCCCTAGGTATTTTCTACCTACCCACCTATGTTGGTTTCGGGTACAGGTACCTTGCATAAGTTTTTACTCAGACCTTTAAATGACCCGAAACCAATTGGAGATTCAAGCCAAGACATAGGGCTACAACTTTCATGTTTACACTTTTTCAGATTATGAACGAAAGATACGTTTCTGGAGCGATCTTTGACGAAGTAGTACGTAGAGGCAGAACATGGGCCCCGAGCGGTAAAAAATTACCGCTTAAATATGTAAGAAACTCATGAATATTGATGATGGGTGCTATGTTATGAACATGAACATGAACATGAAAAGAAAAGGATTGATTTTACATGATATAGAGCTTGTTGACATCATGGGTGGTTTTAAGTCCACCAAACCTATTGGCCAATATATGTTCATGGGGCGTGGGGTTGCCAAAGGTTACTCCCAGATGTCAAACACAGTAGTAGCTATATAATAAAACAAGCACAGTAGTACAGGTCAACTAATGAGGCTCAAGTACTGATGAAACTAAAAATTAATAATTTATTATATGTTAAAACCTATATTTTAAAATTTAAGTTTCATTAAAATTATAAAATTATGTTATTTTAGTATTGTTTGTTTATATTTAAATGTCTTACTAAATATGTTTTATTTTCAGGTTTTCTACGTGTTGGTAAATAATGATAACTCAAGCTAGAAAATTCAAATGGAGGTGATTCAAACATGTTTGGAATCCTTGAGAAATTATCTATAACTTCGCAGAAGACATGATTGTCTAAAAAGTTGGTTAAGATGATCAATTGTGAAAATATCAAAAGGAGGACAAATTTACTTTTATCATGACCAGCATATAGTAAAAAAATCATAACTATTTCAATATTTAACCAAATGAGGTGAACCAAGTCATCGATAGACAATTCCCCACATGTTTGTTTTTTTGAGCAGAGTCAAATTCGGTGATTAAAGTCGTGGAACAAAGCATTGAAAGAAAAGACATGGAATAGAAGTTGTAGGAGACAAAGACTACTATTACAACTACATGACATTAATAAAATTTTTGACCATTTCTCTCATTTGGCCTATAAATAGAGGCCTTGTGCTAGCTTGAGAATCATTCCATCTCATTGTAAAATATAGTGTGAGTGTGTATAAAAGTTCTAAGTTCCAATATTTTTCATTTTCCCAATTATGAGTGATGTTTTTAGTGTTGATCAAAAGTAAGATCATGGAAAGCTAAATCTATTATGTCAAGGTGAAGAGGATGAATTCTTTTATGAAGTAAGATTGTTTTTATTTTGTATATTCTTCCTTTATTTCTTTTCATTTTGCTAATTTCTTTTTATTGTAGGTATTAAAAATGAATTATTTGTTTTTATCAATTTACATCAAATACTTTATATCATTGAAGTGGTTATCTTGATTTGTTGTTTATTTTTGATAAAATAAATATTTCATCAATTATTATTGTTAATTATATATATATATATATATATATATATANCTAACATTTACTTTATCGCAACTAACTTTTACTTTCCCGCAACTAACTTATTAAATCATATATTTCATTTAGGCAATAGCGTGGCTCTGCCTGTTGTTCTAAATGAAATATAATGATTTAATTTTAATATCCCAATCTTTTAGCATTTTATTGTTTATGATATTATTTTTGGTTGGGTGTTTAGGAGATATGGTTATTGGATATTTATGGTTTATTATGGTAATGGATATTTCATATGGTTTGATGGTTGAGATTATGTGTAATGGTTATGTTTATTGGAATGGTTAAAATATGGTCATTGTTTATGGTTATTGTTTTGGTATTATGTTCATAGTTGGTGATGATTAAAGAAATGCATGGTAGAATAGAAAGTTGATTTTGAGCCAAATAGGAAATGGAAGTGCAGAAACGGTATGAAAAATGTGGCAGTTGTTGTGGTTTTTAGTATAATGTTTTGTCTATTGCTCCAATTGATGTGAGGCTAATTCAATTGGAAAGATAAGGTATAAGGCTATAACTTTCATGTTTTGAGTTTTGTTCAAATCATTAGGGAAGACGAGCCAAAAGTGGCCCGAAGTGTCGTTTGTTTCGTTGTTCCTGCTCTGACACATGTTGGGAGAATGAGCATAAATTTTTACTCAGACCTTCAAATGACATGAGGCTAATTGGAGATGCAAGAAAACACATAGGGCTACAACGTTCATGTTTACCACTTTGGCTAATTCGGAAGAAAAAATGCAGTTTTGGCCTTAGACCGAGGGTACACGGACCTGTACACGTACCCCTACACGGGGTCCGGGTCTTGCCAAGAAAAATGAATGATTTCCCGTGTGTACACGGACCTCTACACGGAGAGGGGCACGGCGTCCGTGTCTAAGGCATATAAAACACGTTTTTGGTGTATTTGAAGGCTTATAAACTTAATTCTAGATGCTTCTCCTCACTTCTCATTTCTCTCTTTTGCCTTGAAGCGTTCCTTGCCCTTCTACTCTAAGGTTTTCTTCTCTTCATTTTTTCCACTCCAATTTCAAGAATTTTAGTTGATTTTTAGTGTCTCCTATCTTAGACTTCAAGCTACAAGGTAAGAATTCTATTATTGGAGTTGGAAGGGTTTGAGATATTGAGGTTTATATTGAAGGGTTAAGTTGAATTGTTGATTTCTTGAATTAATGTTGATAATTGTTGGTTATTATTGTATTTATTGATGTAGGAATTCAATCAAGGTTTCATTAGCAGCCATTGTGCTTGTGGTTGTAAGTAGAAGCTTCCTTTCAAGTGCTCACATGATATATATGTATATAAGTCATGTTTATTGATGTCTAGCTCCTTTCATTGTCATATTATTGATGTATGTATTGTTATTTGTTCATTGATCCAAGAATACCATTGAATTCATTGATAAGGAGCTAGTACTCTATTGTTGCCTACCAAGTATTTGTTAAATTGCCTCAATGAAATTTCCTATAATTGAAGCCAAGGAATGATAGTTATTACATGCATGTCATTGGCCAATCACATGATTATGAGTATCTCTCACAGTTTTGATATATTTATATATCAAAGAGATACTATCCACAGGTCACAGGTCACATGCTATCATTTCCTTTCCTTTAATTCATGTCATGAAATACCATCTATACTGCTTTGTTATCTATTGTTCATTGAAGATGGCATTATTCATTGTTTATTTCCATTGATTCATTGTTCATTGACATTGTTATAGCCGTGTTCCAAGCCAAGCCTATGTATATGTATTTGTTATGTACAACTTTCTGCTTACTGAGTTTTATCTCATTCCAGTTAATGTCATGTGATGCAGGTGATAAAAAGGATTGAAGCGGATTGTCCGAGGAGGAAGAAGTCATATAGCTATGGAAGGGAAACTTTTGAACTTTTGTTATGAAACTTTTAGATTGGAAATTATGGGGTTAATGATGTTGACTTTTGGTTTTCTTTTGAAAGATTTAAAAGTGAATGTTTATGTAAACAAATTTTTAAAATGCTTATAATGTAAATGATTTAATGTTCTTTCCCGTTTAATTTCAAATGCTTCCACGTATGTTTTTCCTTTTAAATTTAAATGTCATGAGAGTGGGTTGTTTCAATTGGTATCAAAGCGAAAAGTTCTTTGGACCTTATAAGACTTCTTCTACCTAGGACAATCTGGTATGTTTTTGATCCTGCATCTATTGATTTTAACATTGAGAATTGATTCCATTTCATTGCCATTGATGTACTCTTCCTTCCTATCTATGTTAAAGTGAGCATATGTGTAGGTTATGCCTCCTAAGAGAGAATATTGAAGGGGATGATAGGACCTCTATGACCGATAAGACTGTGAAGGATGTAGATGAATTCAGTAAGTTATTGAAGGAGCAAGCAAAAGTACATGGTGAGCAAATCCAACAGTTATTGAGCATGCACACCTCGACTCAGGGTCGTGGTCGTGGAAGAGTTCAAGGCACAATGGAAAGTTCTGAAGATGGTGCTTACGATCGTTTCAGGCGTATGAACCCTACTGATTTTATTGGTGGTCCTGATCCACTAGTGGCTCTTGAATGGGTCAAGTCATTGGAGGACATCTTCGATTACTTGAAGTTCCCTGATCAAGAAAAGGTTAGTTGTGCTTTGTTTATGTTGGTCAAAGATGCTCGTATTTGGTGGGAAGCCACCAAAGTTACTGTCAATGTTCGTGAACTTAAGTGGAACGAGTTTAAGGAGTTATTTTACACCAAATACCTTTCACGTGAAGTAAAAGCCAAGAAGGTGAAGGAATTTCTGGAATTGAAGCGGGATGCTTTGTCTGTTACTGAATATACGTTAAAGTTTGAAGAAGGATGTGTCTTTGTTCCTTTTATTGCTGAGAATGATAAAGATAAAGGAGAACACTTTCTTCGTGGGTTGAAGCCAGAAATTCGAAGGGATGTGCATATGTCCAAGGTAGTCATGTATCAAGATATCGTGGAGTGAGCTTTGCTTGCGGAACATGATGAGCGAGAAATTGAGAAAGAGAGGCAATTAAGAAGGCAAGCTTTCCATGCTAGAGGACAAGGTGCAAATGCAAATGTTCGTGGTGGCCACAAAGGTAAGGGTAAGATGGAGCAGCGCTCTAAACCTCCTGTGTCTTCTTTTGATACTGAACGACCGGTATGTCCTAAGTGTAGAAAGCCACACAAGGGTGAGTGTTTGGTGGGTAGTGAATGATGTTTTAGATGCAAGGAGATGGGGCACACGGCACTGAAATGTCCTCTCTCCTCAGGCAAAGGAAAAGTCCAGGGCAGAATTTTTGCTATGACGAAGGAAAGTGTTAATCCTGATTCTTCTGTGATATCAGGTAATATTTTAATCTATGGCAAAGAAACAATTACATTGATTGACACTGGTGCAACCCATTCTTTTATGTCTGAAGTGTTTATGCATTTTATATCTGTGGAACCTACTGTTATGCCATTGCACTTCACTATTATGTTGCCTTTTGGTGATGAGATTTGTCCTACTAGTATTTTTAAGGCAAGTCCCGTACAGATGGGTACGAGATTGTTGTCTGCTGATCTTATTGTTATTCCGATGGTTGCATTCGATGTTATATTGGGTATGGATTGGTTATCTGTGTATCGTGCGGTGATTGATTGTGTGGGCAAGACGGTGAAATTTTTAGCCGATAACCATGATAGTGATGTTTTTGTTGGTCTAGTCTCTTCGGTGGATATTCCTATTATTTCTTGCCTTCAAGCTAATAAGTTGTTGAACAAAGGTTGTATGGGTTATCTAGCTTCAGTGGTTGATGTGCAAAAGGAAAGTAATTTGCAATTTCAGGACATTGATGTTGTTTAGGATTATCCTAATGTTTTTGCTGATGATGTGCCTGGTTTACCACCTGATCGAGAGGTGCAGTTTGTTATTGACTTAATTCCAGGTACAGCTCCAATTTCCAATGCTCCGTACAGAATGGCTCCTACTGAAATGAAAGAATTAAAGACTCAATTGCAGGAGCTATTAGATAAAGGTTTTATCCGACCTAGTTCCTCACCTTGGGGAGCTCCAGTTTTGTTCGTAAAGAAGAAGGTTGGATCAATGCGATTATGTATTGACTACCGAGAACTCAACATGGTAACAGTGAAGAATAAATATCCTTTGCCACGCATTGATGATCTCTTTGATCAATTGCAAGCAGCAGCAATATTTTCGAAAATCGACCTTCGGTCCGGTTACCATCAACTGAAGGTGAAAAATGAGGACATAACAAAGACTGCGTTTAGAACGAGGTAAGGCCATTATGAATTTTTGGTGATGTCGTTTGGGCTAACCAATGCTCCTCTAGATTTTATGGATTTGATGAATCGTGTCTTTAAGCCGTATTTGGATACTTTTGTAATTGTTTTTATTGATGACATCTTGATCTACTCAAAGACACGAGAACTCCATCGTGAGCATTTGAGGATTGTGTTGCAGCTGTTGAGGAATAAGAAATTGTATGCCAAGTTAAAGAAATGTGAGTTCTGGTTAGAGCAGGTGGCATTTTTGGGCCATATTGTTTCGAAAGAAGGAATATCTGTTGATCCATCCAAGATTGAGTCCATCAAGCAGTGGTCCATTCCAAAGACAGTTTCAGAGGTAAGGAGTTTTCTTGGTTTAGCAGGATATTACAGACGGTTCATAGAGAACTTTTCGAAGATAGCATTGCCACTGACGAGTTTGACACGGAAGGCTACCAAGTTCGAATGGACCATCGAGTGCCAAAGAGCATTCCAAACATTGAAAGATAAGTTGACTTCTGCTCCTGTTTTAGTACTTCCTTGTGGTACTGAAGATTTTGTTGTATATACAGATGCTTCAAAGCAGGGGTTAGGTGCCGTGTTGATGCAGCGTGGGAAAGTGATAGCATATGCTTCTCGTCAGTTGAAGGAATACGAGAAGAACTATCCCACTCATGACTTGGAGTTGGCGGCGGTGGTTTTTGCTTTAAAGATTTGGCGGCATTATCTATATGGTGAAAAATGTGAAATATTTACAGATCACAAAAGTTTGAGTTATTTGTTTTCGCAGAAGGATTTGAATATGCGGCAGCGAAGATGGTTAGAACTGGTGAAAGACTACGATTGCACCATTAGCTATCATCCTGGAAAAGCTAATGTGGTTGCGGATGCTTTGAGTCGCAAATCGAGTTCTTTATTGGGTTCCATGATTTCTAAACCTTTGCTGCTTGATTTGCAAAGAAATGAGATCAATTCGGTATCTTCAGGTACAGTTGCTCGATTGTCTGCTCTAGTTCTTCACTCAACTTTATTTGATCGAATTTTGCAGGGACAACAGCTGGATGCTCAGTTATTAGAGTTGAAGAGGAAAAGTGATCTGACAGGAGTTTCTGACTTTGGGTCAAATTGTGATGGGTTACTGACCTTTCGAGGCAGGATATGTGTTCCTATGAGTGATGACATTCGAAAAGAGGTACTTCTTGAAGCTCATACAGCGCCATATTCTGTACATCCCGGTAGTACCGAGATGTACCAAGATCTTCGACGTCTTTACTGGTGGCAAGGTATGAAGAAAGATATCATGTTATTTGTTTCTGAATGTCTAACCTGTCAGCAGGTTAAGAGTGAGCACCAGAGACCAGCGGGATTGTTGCAATCCTTGCCTATTCCGCAATGGAAGTGGGAGCATATAACTATGGATTTCGTTGTTGGGTTGCCAAGGACTCAGAAAGGCTTCAATTCTATTTGGGTGATCGTGGATCGATTGACCAAGTCATCACATTTTCTTCCTGTCAAGACGAATTATTCTATGAATCAATATGCTGAGGCGTATATTCAAGAGATTGTGAGACTTCATGGAATACCGGTGACAATAGTTTCTGATCGTGATCCAAGGTTTACATCCGAGTTTTGGAAGAGTTTGCATCGACCTTTGGGAACGAAATTGGCTTTTAGCACCGCGTATCATCCTCAAAGTTACGGTCAATCAGAAAGGATTATCCAAATTCTTGAAGATATGCTAAGGGCTTGTACGATTGATTTCCCGGGAAGTTGGGATTCTAAGTTGCCTTTGGTAGAGTTCTCATTTAATAACAGTTTTCAGTCTTCAATCGGCATGGCATCTTATGAAGCTTTATACGGAAGAAAGTGCCGCTCTCCTTTGTATTGGGAAGAGGTAGGTGAAAGAAAGATGTTGGGCCCGGAGTTTGTTCAACCGACAGCAGATGTTGTGGCCTTGATCCAAGAAAGAATGAAGACAGCTCAGTTTAGACAGAAGAGTTATGCTGATGTTCGTCGGCGGCCTTTGGCATTCGAGGTTGGTGATCATGAATTTATCAAAATAGCTCCTCTTAAGGGAGTTATGCGATTTGGAAAGAAAAGCAAGTTAAGTCCTCGATACATTGGACCGTTCGAGATTCTTGATAAGATTGGAGACCGAGCCTATCGTCTTGCATTGCCACCAGACTTGGATCGAGTTCATAACGTATTTCATGTTTCAATGCTACGTAAGTACCTCTCTAATCCATCTCATGTTCTTCGGTACGAATCATTGGATCTTTTGCCTAACTTAAGCTACGAGGACGTGCCGGTTCAAATTCTTGATCGCAAGATTAAAGTGTTAAGGAACAAAGAGATTGGTATTGTCAAAGTTCTTTGGAGAAATCATGTGATTGAAGAGGCCACGTGGGAACCGGAAGAGGAGATGAAACATTGTTATCCGAATTTATTCGACGGTAAGCAAATTTCGGGGACGAAATATTTTATAAGGAGGGGAGATTGTAATTTCCCAATCTTTTAACATTTTATTGTTTATGATATTATTTTTGGTTGGGTGTTTAGGAGATATGGTTATTGGATATTTATGGTTTATTATGGTAATGGATATTTCATATGGTTTGATGGTTGAGATTATGTATAATGGTTATGTTTATTGGAAAGGTTAAAATATGGTCATTGTTTATGGTTATTGTTTTGGTATTATATTCATAGTTGGTGATGATTAAAGAAATGCATGGTAGAATAGAAAGTTGATTTTGAGCCAAATAGGAAATGGAAGTGCAGAAACGATATGAAAAATGTGGCAGTTGTTGTGGTTTTTAGTATAATGTTTTGTTTATTGCTCCAATTGATGTGAGGCTAATTCCATTGGAAATATAAGGTATAAGGCTATAACTTTCATGTTTTGAGTTTTGTTCAAATCATTAGAAAGACGAGCCAAAAGTGGCCCGAAGTGTGTCGTTTGTTTCGTTGTTCTTGCACTGACACATGTTGGGCGAATGAGCATAACTTTTTACTCAGACCTTCAAATGACATGAGGCTAATTGGAGATGCAAGAAAACACATAGGGCTACAACTTTCATGTTTACCACTTTAGCTAATTCGGAAGAAAAAAATGCAGTTTTGGCCATTAGACCGAGGGTACACGGACCTGTACACGTACCCCTACACGGGGTCCGGGTCTTGCCAAGAAAAATGAGTGATTTCCCGTGTGTACACGGACCTCTACACGGAGAGGGGCACGGCGTCCGTGTCTAAGGCATATAAAACACGTTTTTGGTGTATTTGAAGGCTTATAAACTTAATTCTAGATGCTTCTCCTCACTTCTCATTTCTCTCTTTTGCCTTGAAGCGTTCCTTGCCCTTCTACTCTAAGGTTTTCTTCTCTTCATTTTTTCCACTCCAATTTCAAGAATTTTAGTTGATTTTTAGTGTCTCCTATCTTAGACTTCAAGCTACAAGGTAAGAATTCTATTATTGGAGTTGGAAGGGTTTGAGATATTGAGGTTTATATTGAAGGGTTAAGTTGAATTGTTGATTTCTTGAATTAATGTTGATAATTGTTGGTTATTATTGTGTTTATTGATGTAGGAATTCAATCAAGGTTTCATTAGCAGTCATTGTGCTTGTGGTTGTAAGTAGAAGCTTCCTTTCAAGTGCTCACATGATATATATGTATATAAGTCATGTTTATTGTTGTCTAGCTCCTTCCATTGTCATATTATTGATGTATGTATTGTTATTTGTTCATTGATCCAAGAATACCATTGAATTCATTGATAAGGAGCTAGTACTCTATTGTTGCCTACCAAGTATTTGTTAAATTGCCTCATTGAAATTTCCTATAATTGAAGCCAAGGAATGATAGTTATTACATGCATGTCATTGGCCAATCACATGATTATGAGTATCTCTCACAGTTTTGATATATTTATATATCAAAGAGATACTATCCACAGGTCACAGGTCACAGGCTATCATTTCCTTTCCTTTAATTCATGTCATAAAATACCATCTATACTGCTTTGTTATCTATTGTTCATTGAAGATGGTATTATTCATTGTTTATTTCCATTGATTCATTGTTCATTGACATTGTTATAGCCGTGTTCCAAGCCAAGCCTATGTATATGTATTTGTTATGTACAGCTTTCTGCTTACTGAGTTTTATCTCATTCCAGTTAATGTCATGTGATGCAGGTGATAAAAAAGATTGAAGCGGATTGTCCGAGGAGGAAGAAGTCATATAGCTATGGAAGGGAAACTTTTGAACTTTTGTTATG
Source organism: Primulina huaijiensis (assembly GCF_012295235.1). Classification (NCBI taxonomy): domain Eukaryota; kingdom Viridiplantae; phylum Streptophyta; class Magnoliopsida; order Lamiales; family Gesneriaceae; genus Primulina; species Primulina huaijiensis. The sequence goes on from NC_133311.1 coordinate 6,888,369, forward strand.
AAACTTTTAGATTGGAAATTATGGGGTTAATGATGTTGACTTTTGGTTTTCTTACGAAGGATTTAAAAGTGAATGTTTATGTAAACAAATTTTTAAAATTCTTATGATCTAAATGATTTAATGTTCTTTCTCGTTTAATTTCAAATGCTTCCGCTTATGTTTTTCCTTTTAAATTTAAATGTCATGAGAGTGGGTTGTTTCAAAGTAGCTCAATTGGTATCAGGGTTGCTGCCAAGATCTATATGTCTAGGAGGTCTTGGGTTCCAATCCTGGGGAGGTACAAGCTCCAGTGCATGGGCTGGAGATGTCCTATGAGTAATGGCGCATGGGAAAGCCCGTGAGGGAAAAGACCCCTTGAGGGAGCCCAAGATCGGGATAGCTCATGGTCGTTACAATAAAAGGCGCCTTTTATTGTAACGACCCATTATAGGCCCAGTGGACCGCCCATACGGCCCACTGCCCCGATCGACCCAAGGCTATCCCGATCTTGGGCTCCCTCAAAGGGGCCTTTTCCCTCACGGGCTTTCCATAGGCGTCGTACGGGTTACTCATAGAACTCTCCAGCCCATGCACTAGAGCTTGTGCCTTCCCAAACTCGAACATGAGATCACATGGATATATAGATACTCAGCACAAGTCTGGTACCAATTGATACCAGACTTGTAATGAGTATCTATATATCCATGTGATCTCAGGTTCGAGTCTGGGAAGGCACAAGCTCCAGTACATGAGCTGGAGAGTTCTTTGAGTAACCCGTAAGACGCCTATGGAAAGCCTGTGAGGGAAAAGGCCCCTTTGAGGGAGCCCATGATCGGGATAGCCTTGGGTCGTTCGGGCAGTGGGCCGTATGGGCGGTCCACTGGGCCTGTAATGGGTCATTACATTAATTTAACATTTACTTTATGCAGTTATATATTTATATAGTTATATATATAATCATAGGTACTATATATAAAATATCGGTGAATTCGGTATTTTCTATACTGGGAACTATATTATATTAGGTGTGTGTTTAAATATTTAATTTTCTTGGAACCATTATTTATGGTGGTTTTCTTTGTTTTACTTTTAGTTAAACAAAATTGAATAAACCAAGAATAAATCCTCGAGCCTTGACAAAATTTATAATTTCTAAACTTCGTTCTTGCATTTGGTAATCTATAAATTAATAAATTTAAACTTAAAATAACCTCTCTGTCGATCGATCTCGTACTTACAAAATATATTACTTGCAGACAACCTACCCTTGGGTGAATTATAATTTAAATAGTAGCAAGTTTTTGGCGCCGTTGCCGGAGAGGTATAAATTAAGTTTATATTTGTTAATTATGTTTTATTTATAAGTATTGTGTTGTTTTTTTTTTTGTATGAGTATTTGGAGTCGAAAAAAAAGTGGTAGACTTATTCGAGTATCTGAAAATAATTTAAACATGGATGATAATTCAAATAATAAAGATAATGATAACAATAATAACAATAATAATAATAATAATCAAGAGCATGATCAATTAAGAACACTTAGGCACCACATGAACCCTATTAGAACTAGTGCCTCATTTTGTTTAGTTTTTCCTTCTGATGCATCTAATTTCAACTTTAAACCTCAAATTATTCAACTTTTACCAAATTTTCATGGCTTAGATTCTGAAAATCCATATTTACATCTAAGAGAATTTGAGGAAGTTTGTAACACTTATAATGATCAAAATTGTAGCATGGATATAGTTCGATTAAAGCTTTTCCTTTTTCTTTAAAAGATAAAGCTAAAACATGGCTACAAAATTTTAGATCAAGTTCAATAAAGATCATGGGAAGAAATGCAACAACAATTTCTCAAAAGTTTTTTCCTTCACATAGAACAAACTCTTTTAAAAGACAAATTACTACTTTTTTCAAAAACAAGGACAAACATTTTATCAATATTGGGATAGATATAAAGAATTACTTAATACATGTCCACATCATGGTTTTGAAACATGGAGAATAGTTTCTCACTTTTATGAAGGTCTAATACCTAAAGATAGGCAAATGATAGAATTCATGTGTAATGGAACTTTTGAAGATAAAAACCCAAATGAAGCTATGGAGTATTTGGATTCATTAGCAGAAAATGCCCAAAATTGGGATAATATAGGCACAATAGAACCACCAACAACTAAAATCAATAATTCAACAAATGGGGGTGGTATCTATAATCTTAAAGATGATATAGATATTCAAGCTAAACTTGCATCTTTAGCAAGAAAAATTGAGTCATTAGAAATGAAAAAGAGTGGTCAATTAAAAAGTATTCAAGAAATTGTTTGTCATATATGTGATACACATGATCATGCTACAAAAGATTGTCCAACATTACCTTCATTTAAAGAATGTCTCCATGAACAAGCAAATTATGTTAACAATTATAAAAAACCAATACTAGATCCTTTTTCAACATCATATAATCCTGGATGGAAAAATCATCCTAATTTTAGTTGGAGGAATGATAATAATGCACAACCCTCACAACAATATTTTCAAAATAACCAAAATCATCAAGGTTATATTCCTTATGTTACACCTCCAAGAAAAAACTTTGAAGATGTAATTCATGCATTTATCCAAAAGCAAGAATCTATCAATATTCAAAACAGTCAATCTATGACTGATTTGAAAGAAACTCTTGCAAAATTTGCATCTGCACTTAATATTCATGAAAAAGGAAAATTTCCATCTCAACCTCAACCTAATCCTAAAAATCAAAATCAAGAATTAAAAAATGAAAAAATTGATCAAATAAAATCTGTTATTACCCTTAGAAGTGGTAAAATAGTTAATGATCCATATAGTAATGAAAACAAGGATCATTTAAAATCAAAGAGTAAGGATGATAATCATGATACTTTTGAGAATTATGATACCTTAAATTCTAAAAATAATATGTTGAATTATAAATCATCTGAAATAGTAAATGAATCAAATAAACCTCCACCATTTCCTAATGCATTAAAAAATCATAAAAAACAAAAAAATGATTCTGATATCTATGAAGTTTTTAAACAAGTAAAGATAAATATTCCATTATTAGATGCTATTAAACAAGTACCTTCATATGCAAAATTTTTAAAATACTTATGTACTGTGAAGAGAAAATTGTATGTGAAGAAAAAGTCTTATTGGCTGAACAAATAAGTTCTATTCTTCAAAATAATTCTAGTTTAAAATATAAAGATCCTGGTTGTCCAACAATTTCATGTATTATTAGAGAAAATAAAATTAAAAAAGCTTTGTTAGATTTGGGAGCAAGTGTGAATTTACTTCCTTATTCAGTTTATGAAAAACTTAATTTAGGAGAATTAAAACTCACTTCTGTTACTCTCTTACTGGCGGATAGGTCAATCAAAATACCTAGAGGTATTGTAGAAGATGTCTTGGTTCAAGTTAATGAATTCATATATCCTGTAGATTTTATTTTTTTGGATACACAACCAACAGAAGTACATAATGAAATTCCAGTAATATTGGGACGACCATTTCTAGCAACTTCAAATGCTTTAATTAATTGTTGAAATGGAATAAAGAAATTGTCTTTTGGAAATATGACTCTAGAACTTAATGTGTTCAATTTATGTAAACAACCAAGTATTAATGAAAATGAATATGATAATGAAATTGAAACAATTGTGGAAGAAAATATACAAGAAGAAAACTTAAATCAACAATCTGAAATTTTTTCAATAGAANGTTAAATCCACATATGAAGAAAGTTGTTAAGAATGAAGTATTAAAACTATTAGACGCTGGAATTATCTATTCAATCTCAGATAGTAAATGGGTAAGTCCAACACAAGTAGTACCTAAAAAGTCAGGCATCACTGTTATAAAAAATGAAAAGGGAGAGTTATTACAAGCTAGGATTCCATCTAGTTGGCGTATGTGTATTGATTATAGAAAATTAAATGATGCAACTAGAAAAGATCATTTCCCACTACCATTTTTAGATCAAATTCTAGAAAAAGTGGCATGAAATTCTTATTACTGTTTTCTTGATGGGTATTCGAGGTATTATCAAATACCTATATCATTAGAAGATAAAAAAAAACTACTTTCACTTGTCCTTTCGCAACTTTTGCATTGAAAAGAATGCCATTTGGTTTATGTCATGCTCCGGCTACTTTTCAAAGATGCATGTTAAGTATTTTCAGTTATATGATTGAAGAATTTGTAGAAGTTTTTATGGATGATATAACTGTTTTTGGAAACTCATTTGAAAACTGTCTTAAAAACCTAGAAGAAGTTTTAAAACGATGTGAAGGAAAAAATCTTGTTTTAAATTGGGAAAAATGTCATTATATGGTTAAATCTGAGATTGTGTTAGGTCATGTGATATCTGAAAAAGGAATTGAAGTTGATAAAGCCAAAGTTGATGTTATTGCTAATTTAACATCACCAAAAACGGTCAAAGAAGTTCGATCTGATATGAATCTGGCCGGGCATGACGTGCGAATAAAGAGGTTCAAGGATGTCCAAAGTTCGTGATGCATGGGATTACGTTTGGGGCCAAATGAACATTATTCAAGCATTATTTTGAAGAATCGAGGCTGCACGGACCCGAGCACGGACCCGTACACGGGGTCCGTGTCCATTACACTTCAGGAAGAGAAATCCCGAGCCTACACGGAACCGAGCACGGACCTGTACAAGGGGTCCGTGTCCATTGTTTTTCCCGGAGAGTAATTTGGCCGAGCATATACGGACCCTTACCCGGAAGCCTACACGGGGTCCGTGTCCGACACGTTTGGGCACAGATTTTTTTCTATTTTAGAGTTTTTATTATCATAGCAAGTAGATTTCATATCTTTTTGATTCGGTATCAATATAATAAAAACTCTAAAATAGAAAAAAATCTGCGCCCAAACGTGTCGGACACGAACCCCGTGTAGGCTTCCGGGTAAGGGTCCGTGTATGCTCGGCCAAATTACTCTCCGGGAAAAACAATGGACACGGACCCCGTGTACAGGTCCGTGCTCGGGTCCGTGTAGGCTCGGGATTTCTCTTCCTTAAGTGTAATGGACACGGACCCCGTGTACGGGTCCGTGCAGCCTCGATTCTTCAAAATAATCCTTGAATAATGTTCCTTTGGCCCCAAATGTACTCCCATGCATGACTAACCTTGGACATCCTTGAACCTCTTTATTTGCACGTCATGCCCGGCCAGATTCATATCATACTCCCCTTCTTCAAAAAGATTTGTCCTCAAATCTTGTCTACCTAAGCAAAAATGAAGCAAGTTAGTAATAAGGAATATATTATCAACACGCTTACCTTAAAGCTCAAGTTTGTAGGTGCAATCGTTTGCTCCCTCCATCAGCACTGGGAATCTCAATATCACCGTTGTCTTTCCTATAAACGCAACAACTTTACCACATACCAAATAAAAAATGACACCAAATGATAAAATATCACTAACTATCACAAATATAATATTTCTCCCCTTCTTAGACCTAGTCAACACAAAAATAATATCCATACACGTGTACGACCATAGCTCACTAGGAATAAGAAATACTTCAAGCAACTCATAGAAATCAAGCTCAGGTGCTCTCTCCCTATAGGCGATGCACTCTTCACTATATAATTTAACATACCTCTTCATATGCAACCATAGTAAAAATTCATGCATCCTATCAATGGCTCTAGTTACTTCATGGCTACCAATGAAACAAATGTCATGTGCCTCAATATCAAACAACAACTCATGCATTGGGTGTAAGATGAAAAATTTATTCTCTTTAAACATGTATTCATCATGAACAAAGAAATAATCATGTTCATCCTTGCACCTCTCAAAAACATCATCAAACCAACATAAATCATGCAAATAGAATACACTAAATGTACTATCCATGTAATATCTCATCTCATCACAAAAATCTAAGTCTAAGGTATACAATCCATTGTAGCAAGCAAACTCCACCAACTTAGTAAATAGTGAGACATCAAAAGTCATAGTAGGTAAATGCAATTCATCCATGGTCTCAACTTCATAACAATCAAGGAATAAGGGTAAAGTTACATCCGACCCCTTAACCACCACATTTGCAAGATATTCTCTAAGTTTTGGGAAACGATACAACAAAGAATTAAGATAAGGACGGAAGTCATACCTCATGGTTGTTGCGTTGGCAACTAACCTTACATCACCTTGATTGCTCTCGAAGTCATATGGATCATCCCATGGCTTTCCAAAATCATCAACACTTGCTCTTCTCCTCATCATGAGGGCGCCAAAGTCTTGCAAGGAAGAATTAATACTGCTCGGGATTGAACCGGCTATATCATCACTAGATATATAAAGCTCATCTTTGTACAAAGGTACTTGGAGAGATTTTTACAAAATTAAATCACGCTCATATTCACTCTTTTGGGCCTTTAATTTATTTTCTTTTTCTCTTCTTTTGGCGTCTTTTGCATTTTCTTTTTCTTTTCTTTCTATGGCCACCTCACTCTTTTGATCACTCATTCTTTCTGCCATTTTAAATTCTTTTTCACTCTCACAATTAAATTGCAATTGACCATCAGTAATTACAATTGAAATAGGTTGATCAAGAAAGGTACATGATGAATCATAACATGCGTGCAACAAATTATTACTACTTTCTTCTTTCTCCTCCTTAGCACACACATTAGAAGCAAATTCACCATCTAAGGATTCACCCTCAACAGCACAACATTCTATGATCAAGTCAGAAATCAGTGGAATACCAACCTTCTCAATTCTCTCAACCACCACTTTAGGTTCAACACCACTGCTGACTTCAACTCCACACTCAACTGCAACCTTAGATTCACAATCAACTCTGGAATCCAGTACATTCACCTCCTCATTTGGACATTGTCTAATATCATGTCCAAACTCTAGACACCAAATACATTGAATATCATAAGTACTAACATTTGAAATTTTAGATGTACCTTGATACCCATGCTTCAAAACCAACTTCGGTCTAGTCTTGAACTTCTTCTCTTCACTCGACCTTCGTGCGGATGTCAAAAACTCCTTCCACGAGTCACTTCCCTGCCTACCACTCGATTCCGATACCAGGCGTGAAGCTCCACTCTCCTTGACTCTCCTAGCCCAATCAACTTCACGTGGAGCATCCATTCCGCACCGCCTATATTTCTCACGAAGGGGCTTAAACTCCTTCTCCCACATTTTATCCAACCCCCTTAACATTGTTTGAAATTGACGATCGTCAACCATTATACCTGCAAGAAAAGGTTAGTATAAAACAATAAAAGAATAAAGTTTCCTCACCACAAATTCTCACTAATCACTCCAATAAAAATTCACTTGCACTCGTCTTTTTTCCTCACCACAAAACCTCACAAATCACTCCAATGAAAATTCACTCGCACTCGTTTTTTTTTTCTCACCACAAAACGTCACAAATCACCCCAATGAAAATTCACTCCACTCAAATATTTTCACTCTAAGTGAGAATTCTCAAGGGGGCGCTTGAGTCTCGTGGCTTCCACGTATCAAACTTATGAGATCAATCCTGTGACGCTTGAAATTCGACTCACTTAGACCACACAAGAATAAGCAACTTTGGAAATTGACTAAAATGCGACTAAATGACATAAACGCTAAAATTCAACAAACACCCGATTCAAATTTTTTTTTTTCGGGTGAACAGTACCTACAGTAAACACGATTACGATGAACACTAAATCCGATTACGATGAACAGTAAATCCGACAATGAACAGTTCCGTGAACAGTAAATACGGCAGTGAACAGTAACCTCGAAATTTTTTTCCCCCCTGAACAGTAAATCCGAAATTTATTTTTTTTGTAGATTCAACAAATAAGTAGAAATCGCTACACGAAAATCGGTATTGAAAATTCTACGACGAATTGAACGAATACGCTTACTTGAATCAAAAACCAAAAGCTCTGATACCACTTGATACGATCCCGCCCACGAGATCTTTGATTTGTCCCGATCTTTGAAACAAGTAATCGATAGGTGTGATAATCGCCTCTAGATCACGCGGCCTAACAACAATTAATCTACGATAGGAACAATCGCATTCAAGAGAACCTCCAAAGAACCCGTCCTTGGCAACCCTCGTGATATTCGATTGACAAACGCCACAAAAGATAAATCTTTTGATAAGTTTGATTTGATACGACGCAAAAGCTATAACAAAACTTAAGCTTGTTTTTTTGAGAGAATTCTCAATGTCAAGATTTCATAAAATAAGAAAATTATCAATGTTGTGTTTTCAAACACTAAAATTCGTCTATATATTGATACCGAATCAAAAAGATATGAAATCTACTTGCTAAGATAATAAAAACTCAAAAATAGAAAAAAATCTGCGCCCAAACGTGTCGGACACGGACACCGTGTAGGCTTCCGGGTAAGGGTCCGTGTATGCTCGGCCAAATTACTCTCCGGGAAAAACAATGGACACGGACCCCGTGTACAGGTCCGTGCTCGGGTCCGTGTAGGCTCGGGATTTCTCTTCCTCAAGTGTAATGGACAAGGACCCCGTGTACGGGTCCGTGCTCGGGTCCGTGCTCGGGTCCGTGCAGCCTCGATTCTTCAAAATAATGCTTGAATAATGTTCCTTCGGCCCCAAACGTACTCCCATGCATCACGAACCTTGGACATCTTTGAACCTCTTCCTTGAACCTCTTTATTCGCACGTCATGCCCGACCAGATTCATATCACGATCATTCTTGGGTCATGCAGGTTTTTATAGAAGGTTTATAAAAAATTTCAACATAATATCTAAACCAATTTCGAATCTTTGAACAGATACACAATTTGAATGGACTCAAAAATGTTAAAATGTTTTTTAAAAAATAATTAATCTTTTAATTACATCACCTATTTTACAACCTCCAGATTGGTTTTTACCATTTGAATTAAAGTGTGATGCAAGTGATTATGCTATAGGAGCTGTGTTAGGACAAAGAAAAGAAAGAAAACCATATGCAATCTATTATGCTAGTAGAACCTTAAATAGTGCCCAAATAAATTATTCAACTACTGAAAAAGAATTATTTTCAGTAGTATTTGCATTAGATAAGTTTCGATCTTATTTAATTGGTTCTACTATTATTGTGTACACTGATCATTCTGACGTAAAATATTTATCAAATAAACAATATGCTAAGCAAAGATTAATACGGTGGATTTTATTGTTACAAGAATTTGATATTATAATTAAAGATAAAAAAGAAAAAAGAAAATGTCGTAGCCGATCATTTATCTAGAATAATGACTGAATCATCTCATAATGAAATACCAATAAATGAAAATTTTCCAGATGATCAGTTGTTTTATGCTACTATTATGCCCTGGTTTGCTAACATTGTATATTTTATTGTGACAAATAAAATGCATTCTCATTGGAATTCACAAGATAAGAATAAATTCTTGATAAAAGTTAAAAAATTTTATTGGGATGATCCTTACTTGTTTAAGTATTGTCCTGAACAAATTTTTTGACGATGCATACCCGACAATGAAGTAATTAATGTTATTAAATTTTGTCATTCTGAAGCATGTGGAGGTCATTTTTCATCCAATAAAACAGCTGCAAAAATCTTACAATGTGGATTTTATTGGCCGTTTTTATTCAAAGATACGCATTTATTTTGCAAATATTGTGAAAACTGTCAGAAGATGGGATCAATTTCAAAACGAAACATGATGCCTTTAAATTCAATCATAATTAATGAAATATTCGATAGTTGGGAGATATATTTTATGGGTCCATTTCCATTATCTTTTGGATATACGTACATTTTAGTCGCTGTTGATTATGCTTCAAAATGGATTGAAGCAATTGTGTAACGTACCGTACTTTTTCTACTTAAAATTTGCGGAAAATTTAAAATTTTCTTAAATAAAATGTGCACATTCAAAATTCGATAAAAGAAGTAAAACTGTACGTCTCTCAAGTTGTTGCCACAAAAGATTTGAAATTAAAAGTTTGACATAAGAAATCAATGTTTTCATAAAACTTAAAACATTGCGGTCCTCGGGTTTAGACTCCCGCTCAGTCCAAGCCTGCTCCTTGGTCCCCACCTCCAGCCTCCTTATAAACATCCTCGCCTGCATCGATCCAGTCTAGTGAGTCTAAAGACTCAACACGTATAACTGGAAGTAACGAATAATACTTAATAAAACCACATGCAACTTCAAAATAGGGCTTACATACTTGAAACTTGCACTTGCATATCAAAAGCTTGAACACATATACATACATACATAGACGTGCCATCAACATAAAACTTTTCTTAACCATGGTTGCATACTTGAACATACATAACTTCATCATTTTCGCGTAGAGGCGTGTTTCAAAGCAAGTGACCCATACATAATATATGCCCGACCAGACAAACCACAGTACTGGGCTGACAGGGACGTATCCACTGCCACATACATGAGATCTCCGTTCGTGCTTTAACGGGTGGATTAGTCTCCGTTTATGCTTTAACGCTTTCCGATCCTGATCTAAACCCGTTCATAATTTAACGGGGTGGGTTGGTCCCCGTTCATGATTTAACGCTTTCCAACCCCATACATAATTTGGTCACAAGACAATTAGCATACTTCAAAAACTTGAAAATATTTTCTTTGCACGTCGAACATACTTACTTGGCGTTGAGGGATTCGTTGGATCTCGCTTGGGGCCACGGCTGCAACATACTAACATGAATTTCAACACTTAACTTGCATAACTTAAACTTAGGTATTCGTGCTCACCACCGAAATAAATTAAATAGCTTACGACATTCTAGATCGCTCAGCACTTTACCTCGTTTAATCATACTAACCATGACATCAAACCCCGAAACAAACTCTAAAATGACTTGTGAACATTTTTCAACAATAAAAGACATTAACTCACTATTTGAACCTACAACTAAGTGAAAACCAAACATTTCCTACAGATGGGGCCGCGCTTGGGCGGTAATATATTACCGCTCGAGCGCCAGGTATACTGGACGCTACCATCGGACAAAAGGAGTGGCGCTCGGGCGGTACTATATTACCGCTCGGGCGCCGAGTGCACTGGACCTGCGACTTAGAAGCTTATTTTCTCCAACTTCGATTACAGAGACAATGAACAACGCCTCGAGACTCATCTTAGGACACCATGGCACTATCTCGACTTAACAAAACGCCCCAAACATTCCCAAAGAAACGACGCACCTTATGCAATACAATAAAACCCATAACCTCAAATTTTGACACCAAAAATAGTTTTTACGACTACTCGTTCTCCCAAGTGCCTAACAACACAAAACGAAACGTCAATAACCATCCCAACATCATTTACAATATACCTATACGCAGCAGCGATCACCCGTCGATCCCCAACGAAGCCTGCAACAATAATACTTCAAGAATTCATCTATAACATATTTTTCGAAAAAACGCAGTTTGAGCAATCCCACTAAAACGGTCATAAATCACTCAATTTTCATCCAAAATTTTTGAATTTTATATCAAATCAAAGATATCAAAAAGTTCTACAATTTTTGTGTTGAAAATGTTCTCAGAATCACGACCAAAAAATCACAGTAATTAAAATTACAGGAAAAACGTAAATTTGTGATCCAAAATCGTTTCAAAATTGATCTAAACATGATTGCTCAAACTTCTACTAATCACACCTGAATTTTTAAGCATAAATATCAACACAACGCATAATATGACGAGATCGATACATGAATGAAAGAAGATACGTACCTTTTGATAATTAAAAATACCGAAACGACGATACCGACGCGGGGAAAGATGCGAGGTTGATCTGGGACAAACGTGGCTCGATTTTTCTTGAAGAAAAGTGACGAAAACTTGCTAGGAATTGGAAGAGGGAGGGGCGGCTGCTCTCTTGTTATGAACCCTAGGTTTTGCTGTCTCAAAATAAAATAAAATTGAAAGTGATTGTGTGTGGGTGTTTACGTGAATGTGTGTGTGTGTTAGTGGTGTGTGTGCGTGTGTTTGGGCGATAATTAAGGGCTATAATTTGCTTAATTATAAATTAATCACTAATTAGATAGTAATCACACACTAGCATTTCTTTAAATGTAAATAAGAGCTCTTAATTTAAAAATTAAGTGTTCAAGTGTCAAATCTTCAAAAACTTTAAAATAATAAGATCACTTAATAATTAAATTTAGGATTTTAAAATGGTGAAACTAAATAAATCTTTTAAAATGCCCCAATCCTTGACTTAAAAATAAAATGCCACATTTTAAAATTACCAAAAATCGTCACCGGTCTTTTCCTCGATCGCGCCTCGAATAATCGCCTGAAACATGAAACTCGAAATACATTTTAACGTGCATCACATAAACATAAATAATTTAAAGTAATGCATTTAAATAAATCATGCACCACTAAGACTCATTTTAAAATTAAATAAACGCTTTAATAATTAAATAATTGTATGTGTTATACGTGTACTGAATTTGGGCACTACAGTTCCTCCCCCACTTATATAAATTTCGTCTTCGAAATTAAATCTTACCAAACAGTTCTGGATAGCGACTCCTCATATCTGCCTCAGTCTCCCAAGTGGCCTCTTCCACTGATTGGTTCAGCCACCGGACTTTGACTAGTTTCGTCGTCTTGTTCCGAACTCTACGCTCCTGTCTGTCTAGGATTTGGATAGGTCTCTCCTCGTAAGATAGGTCTGGAGCCGACTGCAACGGCTCATAACTCAGAACATGCGAAGGATTCGCTAGGTACTCTCTCAGCATCGAAACGTGGAACACGTTGTGTACCCCGGCCAAATTCGACGGAAGGGCAATACGATACGCTAGCGTCCCAACTCTGTCAAGAATCTCGAACGATCCAATAAACCTCGGACTCAGCTTGCCTCTTTTCCCAAATCTCATAACACCTTTCACAGGTGCTATCTTTATAAAAACGTGATCACCCACGGAAAACTCGAGATCTCTCCTCCTTTTGTCAGCATAGCTCTTTTGGCGACTCTGGGCGGTCTTCATCCTATCTCGGATCTTGACCACCACATCTGCAGTCTGCTGAACTATCTGTGGCCCAAGTTCTGCTCTCTCTCCGACTTCATCCCAATGAATCGGCGATCTACACTTCCGTCCATACAATGCCTCATAGGGAGCCATACCTATAGATTCTTGGTAACTGTTGTTGTATGTAAACTCCACTAGAGGTAGCTTAGCTTCCCAAGTCCCTTGGAAATCGATCATACATGCTCGCAATAGATCCTCCAAAATCTGAATTACTCGCTCCGACTGGCCATCTGTCTGTGGGTGAAAAGCTGTACTGAATTGCAGCTTCGTCCCCATGGCCGCGTGCAAACTCTTCCAGAAAGACGACGTAAATCTTGGGTCCCTGTCGGACACAATGGAAACTGGGATCCCATGCAATCGAACGATCTCCCTGATATAAAGCTCCGCATACAGCGTCATGGAGAAAGTCGTCTTCACTGGAAAGAAGTGCGTTGACTTATTGAGTCGATCCACTATGACCCAAATGGCATTAAAACCCCTGACTGACTTCGGCAAACCGACAATGAAGTCCATGGTAATATTCTCCCATTTCCCCTTGGGGATAGGGAGTGGCTTAAGCATTCTTGCTGGCCTCTGGTGCTCTGCCTTCACCTGCTGACAAGTGAGGCATTCAGACACGAATATGCGGATGTCTCTCCTCATCCCTGGCCACCAATACAAAATCTGCAGGTCTTTGTGCATCTTGGTACCTCCTGGGTGGATTGAATACGGAGATGCATGTGCCTCTGATAAGATATTTTCTCTGATCGAATCTACGTTAGGCACCCACATTCTTCCCCTGTATCTCACAATACCGTCTGACACTGAGTAGAGCACACTGCCCTTGGCTTCATCTTTCAGTTTCCACTTCTGTAACTGTTCATCTGAAGACTGTCCTTGACGGATATGGTCTAGCAAATCAAACTTGACTGTCAGATTAGATAGTCTGGGAGCTCTGCCCTTACGCTAAATCTCTAGACCAAATTTTTGAATCTCGGACTGAAGAGGTCTCTGCACTGACAACTGTACTATGACTGCGACTTTTCTGCTCAGGGCGTCTGCCACAACGTTAGCCTTTCTCGGATGGTCGCTCATTTTGCAGTCGTAGTCTTTCACTAACTCCAACCATCGCCTCTGCCTCATATTCAGTTCTTTCTGTGTGAAGAAGTATTTGAGACTCTTGTGATCTGTGAATATCTGGCATTTCTCGCCATACAAGTAGTGTCTCCAAATCTTCAACGCAAAGACTACTGCGGCTAATTAAAGATCGTGAGTCGGGTAGTTCTTCTCGTGCACTTTCAACTGCCTGGAAGCATAAGCTATAACCCGACCATGCTGCATCAATACTGCGCCTAAACCGAGCTTTGATGCATCGGTGTACAACACAAAGTTGCCTTGCCCTACTGGCATGGCTAATACCGGTGCTGAAATAAGAGCTTGCTTCAATGTATCAAAGCTCTTCTGACATTCATCACTCCACACAAATTTTGCATTCTTCTTTGTCAGTGAAGTGAGTGGCACTACTATCGAAGAAAATCCCTGAATAAATTTCCTGTAGTAGCCTGCTAGGCCTAGGAAACTGCGGATCTCTAAAGCATTCTTCGGCTCGACCCATTCCTTAACGGCTGCTACCTTAACTGGATCTACCTCAATACCACTGCTAGACACTATATGCCCCAAAAACGCTACCTTCTCCAACCAAAACTCACACTTACTGAACTTCGCAAATAACTTGCGACTCTGCAAGGTCTGTAAAACCGTCCTCAAATGTTGACTGTGCTCCTCATGGCTCTTCGAGTAAATAAGGATATCGTCAATAAACACTATGACGAATTTATCAAGATAAGGTTGGAATACTCGGTTCATGAGGTCCATGAAAATTGCTGGGGCATTCGTCAGTCCAAATGGCATCACTAAGAATTCGTAATGCCCATATCTGGTTCTGAAGGCGGTCTTGTGAACATCTGCATCTTTCACCTTCAGCTAATTATACCCCGATCGAAGATCTATCTTAGAGAACACTGAAGCTCCCTGCAACTGATCGAACAAGTCCTCGATCCTTAGAAGTGGGTATTTGTTCTTGATCGTTACCTTGTTCAGCTCTAGGTAATCGATACACAGCCTCATGCTCCCATCCTTCTTCTTTACGAACAGCACTGGTGCACCCCATGGAGAGAAACTAGGGCGAATAAATTCCTTGTCAAGAAGCTCATGTATCTGCTGTTTAAGTTCTAGCATCTCAGCTGGAGCTAATCGGTACGGTGCCTTGGAGATTGACAATGTGCCTGGCATAAGATCAATGGAAAACTCCACCTTTATTTTTGGTGTAAGACCTGTGACGTCGTCAGGAAAGACGTCTGGGAAGTCTTTGACTACCAGTACATCTGATATGGATGGATCTATCGGTCTGTCTCAAATAGAAACTGCTCCATTCCCATCGGTCTGACCAACACTGATCTCTTCTGAAAGTCTATCAGGACTCGGTTCTTCGTCAGCCAGTCCATTCCCAAGATAATGTCGAATTCTGGCATCGGCAATACTATCAGGTCGGCATACACCAGGTGGCCCTGCAGTTCTAGATCAATATCTCTGACCACACTGGTAGCTAACAGTTCTTCCCCTAATGGGACTGTCACTGCATAGTTCACATCAAGATCGATAGACTTGATGTCTAAATGATTAGCGAATGCCTCCGAGATGAAGGAGTGAGTGGCTCCCGAATCTATCAGGGCCTTCGTGGCTAATCTCTTAATGAAGATATTTCCTGAGAGACGTTAGCACGACACGAAACTTATATCCCAAAAGCTCTATCATAAATCTTATGCAACAAAATATACCAAAATTCCAACTAGCAACTTAATAATCCCAAAACAAAACGAGCATGCAAGGTAAAAATCTAATACCGTACTGAATTAAATAAATTACCCGTCAACATTGTAGTGTCTGGGTTCGCCTCCTGAGCATGCATGGCGAATACCCTGCCCTGGACTAACTGCTTCCATTGTGGGCACTCCTTCAACATGTGGTCACTTGCTCCACATTTAAAGCACTTGCCTGATCCGTATAAACACTCTTCTGGATGCTGGCGATTACATTTAGGACACACTGGAAAATTCCCAGGTCTCTGAGGCGCCTTCTGCTGCTGAATAGGACCCTTGCCTTTCGGTGGTCCTTGATAAGGATTCTTCCCCTGCTGCCCCTAGTAAGGTTTCTGGAACTGGAGCCTCTGATGCTGCTGCTGCTGATGCGGTGGTGCCTAGTAAGGCCTCTTGCCCTGCCTGTCAGCCTCAATATCCCTCTGATCTTGCTCTGCCGCCAAAGCTCTCGATACGTCAACTGAGTAAGTAGCAGGACCAGCAACTCGAACGTCACGGCGCAAGGCCGGCCGCAATCCATCCATAAAATACCTCAACTTCTCCCGAGCATCATTAACTATTAGGGGCACAAAGTAACACCCCCTCTCAAACTTCCGGACGAAGTCTGCCACGCTGCTGTCTCCCTGTCGCAGCGACATGAACTCTCTTGTAAGTCTAGATCGTACTTCCTCAGTGAAGTACTTGGCGAAGAATATTTCCTTAAACCCATTCCAAGACAAAGTCAGCAAATTAACTGTAACGCCCCAGATTCGACGACTGTCCTCACTGTACCAAGACGAGTCTTTCTAGCGTGCTTATGTCCTCACTCACACGCACCCTGGGAAACTTCCCAGGAGGTCACCCATCCCAAAATTGCCCCAAGTCAAGCACGCTTAACTTTGGAGTTCTTATGTGATGAGCTACCGAAAAGAAGTTGCACCTTCGTGATATGAGTAGTACAAATCAAATCTTTTAAGCCCTCTTCAACTGTACAGTCCATTACATTGAACAGTCTCGGAATCCCTCTCATTCCCGTGTGGGATCGATTCATTCATGTTCCCTCCACCTAGAAGCCTGTCAGGAGCCGCTCATTGTCCGTGCAACTGATGGCACCGGCGATCACCCCCCGCCCTCTTCGGCCCCGGGCCTCACATTAACTGCCACCGACGCACTATCCCACCAACGTCTGGCATCCCCTGCTAGAAGAAATATGGCACAACGGACTCGGTCTGCATCCTGCAGCTCCATGAAATTAAAGATCACTTCGATGGACTTAATCCATCCCTCTGCCACCATCGGGTTCGTAGTTCCCGAAAACTCCTTAGGATTCATCCGCTGAAACCTCTCATACACCGCTTCAGGTCTGGGCCTTGGCCCTGCATTCGCTGCAGCCTGGTTCCCCTCAATCTGCGCGAAGAACTGCGTCATACCTGCAAGCATCTGCGCCAGCATATCCGGAGGTGGATAGGGAGGAGTGACCATCTCCTCATCTCGGGCCTCTCGGTTCTCCTCTCTAGCTTCGCGGTTAATCACACGTCTGGGAGGCATACTGTTCCAACAATTTACCCACCACGTAAACCCAATATGCATGAACATGATACTAATAGCTTAAGATGCACGTAATTTGAATTAAAAACATGGACATGCTGAAATCATGATTAAATGATTACTACATACCTAATGCAAAACTTTAAAACTTACAGACTTGAGGTGTGACTTTGTGAGCTTCTTGTGACTGGCAGTAGGCGTAACCCTTTACAAGAGCACGGCTCTGATACCAACTTTAACGTACCGTACTTTTACTACTTAAAATTTGCGGAAAAATTTAAAATTTTCTTAAATAAAAAGTGAACACTCAAAATTCGATAAAAGAAGTAAAACAGTACGTCTCTCAAGTTGTTGCAACAAAAGATTTGAAATTTAAAGTTTGACATAAGAAATCAATGTTTTCATAAAACTTAAAACATGGCGGTCCTCGGGTTTAGCCTCCCGCTCAGTCCAAGCCTGCTCCTTGGTCCCCACCTCCAGCCTCCTCATAAACATCCTCGCCTGCATCGATCAAGTCTAGTGAGTCTAAAGACTCAACACGTATAACTGGAAGTAACGAATAATACGTAATAAAACCACATGCAACTTCAAAATAGAGCTTACATACTTGAAACTTGAACTTGCATATCAAAAGCTTGAACATATGTACATACATACATAGACGTGCCATCAACATAAAACTTTTCTTAAACATGCTTGCATACTTGAACATACATAACTTCATCATTTTCGCGTAGAGGCATGTTTCAAAGCAAGTGACCCATACATAATAAATTCCTGATCAGACAAACCACAATACTGGGCTGACAGGGACATATCCACTGCCACATACATGAGATCCCCGTTCATGCTTTAACGGGTGGATTGGTCCCCGTTCATGCTTTAACGCTTTCCAATCCTGATCTAAACCCGTTCATAATTTAACGGGTTGGGTTGGTCCGCATTCATGATTTAACGCTTTCCAACCCCATACATAATTTGGTCACAAGACAATTAACATACCTCAAAAACTTGAAAAAATTTTCTTTGCACGTCGAACATACTTACTTGGCGTTGAGGGATTCGTTGGATCTCGCTTGGGGCCACGGCTGCAACATACTAACATGAATTTCAACACTTAACTTGCATAACTTAGACTTAGGTATTCGTGCTTACCACGGAAATAAATTAAATAGCTTATGACATTCTAGATCGCTCGGGACTTGACCTCGTTTAATCATACTAACCATGACATCAAACCCCGAAACAAACTCTAAAATGACTTGTGAACATTTTTCAACAATAAAAGACATTAAATCACTATTTGAACCTACAATTAAGTGAAAACCAAACATTTCCTACAGATGGGGCCGCGCTCGGGAGGTAATATATTACCGCTCGGGCGCCGAGTGCACTGCACCTTCGACTTAGAAGCTTATTTTCTCCAACTTCGATTACACAGACAATGAACCACACCTCGAGACTCATCTTAGGACACCATGGCACTATCTCGACTCCACAAAACGTCCCAAACATTCCCAAAGAAACGACGCACCTCACGCAATACAATAAAACCCATAACCTCAAATTTTGACACAAAAAATAGTTTTTACGACTACTCGTTCTCCCAAGTGTCTAACGACACAAAACGAAACGTCAATAACCATCCCAACATCATTAACAATATACCTATACGCAGCAGCGATCACCCGTCGATCCCCAACGAAGCCTGCAACAATACAACTTCAAGAATTCATCAATAACATATTTTTCGGAAAAACGCAGTTTGAGCAGTCCCACTAAAACGGTCATAACTCACTCAATTTTCAGCCAAAATTTTTTAATTTTATATCAAATCGAAGGTATCAAAAAGTTCTAAGCTTTTTGTGTT
Organism: Primulina huaijiensis; assembly: GCF_012295235.1. Taxonomy (NCBI): domain Eukaryota; kingdom Viridiplantae; phylum Streptophyta; class Magnoliopsida; order Lamiales; family Gesneriaceae; genus Primulina; species Primulina huaijiensis. The sequence continues at coordinate 6,907,687 of NC_133311.1, forward strand.
GAACGTTTTCTAAGAATCACGACTGAAAAATCACAGTAATTAAAATGACAGCAAAAACGTAAATTTGTGATCTAAAATCGTTTCAAAATTGATCTAAACATGATTGCTCAAACTTCTACTAATCACACCTGAATTTTTACGCATAAATATCAACACAACGCATAATATGACGAGATCGATACGTGAATGAAAGAATGTACGTACCTTTTGATAATTAAAAATACCGAAACGACGATACCGACGCGGGGAAAGATGCGAGGTTGATCTGGGACAAACGTGGCTCGATTTTTCTTGAAGAAAAGTGACGAAAACTTGCTAGGAAATGGAAGAGGGAGGGGCGGCTGCTCTCTTGTTATGAACCCTAGGTTTTGCTCTCTCAAAATAAAATAAAATTGAAAGTGATTGTGTGTGGGTGTTTACGTGAATGTGTGTGTGTTAGTGGTGTGTGTGCGTGTGTTTGGGTGATAATTAAGGGCTATAATTTGCTTAATTATAAATTAATCACTAATTAGATGGTAATCACACACTAGCATTTCTTTAAATGTAAATAAGAGCTCTTAATTTAAAAATAAAGTGTTCAAGTGTCAAATCTTCAAAAACTTTAAAATAATAAGATCACTTAATAATTAAATTTAGGCTTTTAAAATGTTGAAACTAAATAAATCTTTTAAAATACCCCAATCCTTGACTTAAAAATAAAATGCCACATTTTAAAATTACCAAAAATCGTCACCGGTCTTTTCCTCGATCCCGCCTCGAATAATCACCTGAAACATGAAACTCGAAAAACATTTTAACGTGCACCACATAAACATAAATAATTTAAAGTAATGCATTTGAATAAATCATGCACCACTAATACTCATTTTAAAATTAAATAAACGCTTTAATAATTAAATAAATGTATGTGTTATACGTGTACTGAATTTGGGCACTACAAATTGCATGTAGAACTAATGATCATAAAGTTGTTATAAAATTTTTAAAAGAAAATATTTTTAGCGGATTTGGAATACCTAGAGCAATAATTAGTGATGGGAGAAGTCATTTAATAAATAAATCATTTTCTTCTTTGTTAAGAAAATACGGCATTACATATAAAGTTTCTACCCCATATCATCCTCAAAGTAATGGTCAAGTTGAACTTGCAAATAGAGAAATAAAATAAATTTTAGAAAAAACAGTTAATCCAAATCGAAAATATTAGTCTTTAAGATTAACTGATACGTTATGGGAATATAGAACTGCATTTAAGACATCATTAGGGATGCCACCATATAGGTTAGTTTTTGGTAAGCATTGTCATTTACCAGTTGAACTTGAACATAAAGCTTATTAGACAATTAAAGCATTTAATATTAATTTAGATGATGCATCTAAATTAAGAAATTGCAATTAAATGAACATGAAGAATTAAGAAATGATGCATATGAAAATTCAAAGATTTATGAAGATAAAACTAAAGTCTTTCATGTGAAAAATATTATGAGAAAGTCATTTGAAATTGGACAAAAATTTTTACTTTATAATTCTCGTTTGCATTTATTTCCAGGAAAACTAAGATCGAGATGGTCAGGACCATTTATAGTTAAATTTGTTTATCCTCATGGTGCTGTTGATATTGAAAATCCTAAAAATAATGACGTGTTTAAAGTTAATGGGCAAAGACTTAAGCCTTTTATAGAAAATGAAATTCTTAATGATGATTTTATGCCTTTATATGATCCACAATAGTTGTTTGATATTTTCATTTTGTTTTTGCANTTTATAAAGCTAGATGTGAGCGACTAAGGTTGATGATGTCATATGGCATACCGAATGATATCCGTTTGATAATTGAAGCAAAAGTCCGATTGGTTGGGGAAGCAAGTGAAATAATAATAAGACATATGCCAGGATTTGGTAAAAGCACATATGCCAAAAAGCGAAGAGCTAAACGTATAGGTGGATGTCATAAATGTGCAAGGTGGACTTGTAAAGGGAAATGCAAAAATGTTGGAATGAAATCAATGAATAGAGAAGATAAAATTTTATTCATTAAGAATGGTCTGAGTAAGAGCCTTTGGATAATTTTCTAGAGGTTCTTGATACGCATTCTAATGGATACGTGCAAAATGAACTTCTTAAACTATGGTGGCAATTTCAACATGAGGAATATCAATATGGACGGTGGAATCAGCCTTATAAAGATCCTAATGTAGTAACGCATATCTGTTTAGATAAGTAAATATATATATACAATTACGTCTCGGGAATCTGACGTTAAAAGACCTTGTTTGCCAATTTATAAAAAAATTGGAAGGGAAGCATATCTGTTAGACTTAATTTTGTTGTGGAGATGCTAGTACAAAACCAGTAGATGTAAATAAGCAGAAAATCAGAAGCATTTGTACCGCGCTAAAACCAGAAGCAGCACTTATCAAGTACTGCTTAATCTAATTAACAAATGACTTCTTAGCTAAAACCAGAAACCCGAAATAGACGCTAGCAGATTGTTGCGTATCTCAAGTCTTTAAATATTACCGTTAATCTATTAACGTGATACTAGCATTTATTGCTTCATTTAATGCCATTAAAGGTTGTACGGGAACATTTAAGACGGCTTACCATTTTTGGTATGAACTGAGACTGATTGATTTAATGCATTCTGCAGGGTCCATTTTCAGCAATAAAGCTGAATCACTGATAAGTCAAAAGAGCTGTTCAGATTTTAACGTTGGTTTAAGCCTATATATGAAGACGGAGCACTTTTCAAGAAACAAGTAGTGAACGAATCTCAATCAAAGAATATCATTCGAGCATCGCTAGAACTCTCAGTTATCTCAAAAGCTCAACAGTGAAAAAACAGCACACGCTTCATTGCATACACTTGATCACTTGAGATCATTTTGTGCTAGCTATTTTCTTTATCTCTTCTTAAGCTATTCACTTCATTAATAGAAGAATTTGTAACTGGAAAAGAGTTCTTTCCAGAACTTAAGATCTTTTAAGTAGTTGAGTTGTAAAACTAAGAGTTTCAGTACGCGAAGGGTATGTCTTGTTGAAGTGGGTGTGTACAATTGTTGTACTGTATTCACCAAAGTCTTTTAGTGATACCTTCTGGAATCAGAAGAAGGGGAGACGTAGAAGATTCATATTCGAACTTCCAGAAACAAACCTTGTGTCATCTACTGCTTTTCTGTTTCATTATTTTTCACCCACTAACCAACAGATCGTTTCCGCACATTATCTTGTGATCTACTGGTCTTTAAACTTTAACAAGAATCTGCTAGTATCTCTAACAGGACTCTAGCACATCATTCTGAAAAATCGATTAAGTTTGCCATTGAGTTTATTCAACCCCCCCTTCTAAACTCAATCCGATCCTCAACAAGTGGTATCAGAGCTAGTTATTCTTGTTCTGAAAATTATTTAACAGACATGGCTCACTTCAGCAAAATTCCAATGTTCTCAAAAGAAGACTTTGACGACTGGAAAATCAGAATGCAAGCCCATCTTGTAGCTCAAGATGATGACATGTGGTATGTCATCACAGATGGTCCATTAAAGATCTTAAAGCCAAATCCAGCTGTAGCTATTACTGAAGGCGCACCTCAGATGCTGGAAAAACCAAGATATGAATGGACAAGTGAGGACCAGAAGAAAGCCAATCTTGACAACGTTGCAAAGGACATTCTGTACAAGACCCTCGACAAAAATACCTTCAGCAAAATCAAGATGTGTCCTACTGCCAAGAAAATCTGGGAAAAATTGATTCAGATCTGTGAAGGAAACAAAGAAACTAAGGAAAACAAACTTTCCATAGCCATGCAGAAGTTTGAGAATATGAAGATGAAGGCTGGAGAAACAATGAATGAGTTTGATGAATGCTTCAGCAGCCTTGTAAATGAACTCTCAGCTCTTGGAAAAGATTTTGGCGACAAGGAAGTTGCATTAAAGGTAATGAGAGCCCTACCAAGAGAATGGGACGTCAAAACGATGGCAATGGGAGCTTCCAAGGATCTAAACAAGTTAGAACTGCATGACTTGTTCTCAGATCTGAAGGCATATGAGTTTGAACTTGAAGTTCGAAGTCGAGAAGAGCCCTTAGCAATTCCACAAACCAAAGCTCTCGCAGCTACTGTTAACTCTACTGCTACAGTTGCCCCAAGTTCATCTTCTGCTACTGCTATAGAGAATACTTCTGAGAGAAGCGCTGAACAGATAAGTAATGACGCAATGTCATTATTTGTTAAGAAGTTTTCCAGATTTATGAGAAAGAATCACATAACATTTCAAAGTCCCAACCGCAATTTCAAAAAAGAATCACCTTCTGGTGATATGGCATGCTTTAACTGCGGAAAATTTGGACACTTCATTGCTGATTATCCAAAACCAAAGAAGGATGACCAGAAGAAGAAGGGTGTCAAACGCAATGATAAAAAGACCAGAAGAGACACAAAGGCAATGACTGCAGAAGAAAGTAAGTCCAAATGGGCATACTCAAGTTCTGAATCTTCTGGTTCTGAAAGCCATTCAAGTGAAAGTGATGAAGATGAGATCAAATGTCTGATGGCAAATACGGAATCAACCTCGACATCCGGAGAGGTATTTGACTTTGACTCTTATGAATTTACACGCACTGATTTAGTCAAAGCATTACACGACATGGTAGAAGAGTATTCGAGACTTTCTCATTCATTCGAGGAAGTTAAGATTGAAAATCAGAACTTAAGAAATCAGAACAGTAAGTTAACTTGCTTGCAAGTAGACAGCTGTAATGATTTACAAGTTGAGATGAGTAAATTAAAAACTGAGAATGAAAGAGTAAAAGCAGATTACCAGACGATGCTTTCTGAAAACCAGAAGTTATCGCTACTGGTGAATGCTTGGAATAAGTCCTCTATTTCACTCGAAAAGATGCAAGAGTTACAAAAACAATCTGCAGACAAAAGTGGTCACGAATTTTGTAATGATGAAGGCACTTCTGAAATGAATACTAAGCCAAAACTGGATATGTGCAAAGGAAAGTAATTCATTTTGTGAAATCCAGTGTGGTAAAGAAACCAGAAGTACCTACTGCTTCAATTGAAAGGAATGTAAATCAGATGAGCAGAAGGATGCATTATTGTCTGGGTTATGTTGAACCTAAGGAAAGAGTTGACCAGAGTTCTGGATCCAGTAGAGGATTCAACTCAGGAAGACAACCTCCTATGAAGGTTAAAAACTACCAGTACTACAATTCTAGACCTGTTCAGAAGAGATACAGGCCAGACAACAGAAAACAGAAGGGAAGAACAACATGCTAAGATGCATAATGTTAGAAGTAACAGACTCTATGTTGCACACACCTCCATGGATACCCGAAGTACAAAAATTGTACAAATGAGGGTTCCAAAAAGACTAATAAGGCTTGGAACAAAATAGATTGAGTACCAGATACTAAAATTTGTGTTTGCAGGTACAAGTGAAGAAAACCAAGATCAGTAACTCAACATGGTATTTGGACAGTGGATGTTCCAGACATATGACTGGACAGAAGAGTCTACTATCAGAAATAGTGAGTTGTGCTGGACCAAAGATTACCTTTGGGGACAACTCAAAAGGTAAAACCATGGGTAAGGGTAAGATTATCCATGGTAACATCACTATTAAGGATGTGCTCTTAGTTGAAAATATATGTTATAACTTGATCAGTATTAGTCAATTATGTGATAATGGATTTTCAGTAGCATTCCAGAAGCACACTTGCACAGTTAAAAATGCTGGTGACTCTACTGTTTTAACCGGAGTTAGAAAAGACAACACTTACAAAATTTCATGGGACATAGATCATATCACTGCTCCTACATGTTTAGTTGCAGCTCTAAGTGATAAACACTGGATGTGGCACAAGAGATTGAATCATCTGAATTTCAAGTCTATCAACAATCTCAAAAAGCAGAACTTAGTCGATGGATTGCCAGACATAAATTTTGTTAAGAATCATGTATGTTCTGCATGTCAACTTGGTAAGCAAGTAAGATCTAGTTTCAAAAATAAAGGCAGCAAATTATCTTCAAGGTGTTTAGAATTATTGCATATGGACTTATTTTGTCCAATCCCTATCATGAGCTTAGGGGGAATGAGGTACACCCTTGTTGTTGTTGATGATTTTTCTAGATTTACTTGGGTAATCTTTCTTGCTGGAAAAGATCAAACTAGTAGCCTCCTGATCAAACTTCTGTAAAAGATTCAAAATGAAAAATCAGTTTCTGTCATTAGAATCAGAAGTGATCGAGGTACTGAATTTACTAACAAGACTCTTGAGGTTTATCTAGATGAACAGGGCATTCATCATGAATATTCATCTGCCAGGACGCCTCAACAAAATGGAGTAGCTGAGAGGAGAAACAGAACACTTAAAGAAGCTGCTAGAACAATGCTAGCAGATGCACACATCTCTCAGCACTTCTGGGCAGAAGCTATTAATACTGCTTGCTACACACAAAACAGAACAATGATCAACAAGAGGAATAATAGACTCCTTACGAAATCGGGAAAGGGAGTAAACCGAATGTATCTTACTTTCATGTTTTTGGTTGTAGATGCTTGGTGCATAATAATGGTAAAAATCATTTAGCTGCATTCGATTCAAAATCTGACGCAGGATTATTTCTTGGATATTCAGCAGTTAGTAAGGCATTTAGAATTTTCAATAATAAAACACTCAATGTTGAAGAATCTATTCATGTTGTCTTTGATGAAGACAGCAGTGCTCCCGAGATTACTAACATATTTAATCTAAGTAACAGGTTAGACAGGGTTCATCTGGAACTAGACAGTGAAGATGATGCATAAGCAAGTGTCAAGGACATTCAAAATCCAGAACCAGACACTCATATGGCAGAACCAGCAGTTGGCATTCCAGAACCAGCAGCTGACATTCCAGAACCAGCAGCTGATATTCCAGAACCAGCAGCTGATATTCTAGAACAATCTACTGCTTTACATAAAGATAATCTAAATCCTTTTATTTGGAGAAAATCTCATCCTCCATCTTTGGTGATTGGAAATCCAACAGCTCCGCTAAGGACCAGAAGACAGATGATGAATGAATACATGCATGCTGCTTTTATTTCTCAAGATGAACCAAAAAACATTGAAGAAGCTATTCTGGATCCCAACTGGATAGAAGCTATGCAAGAAGAGCTGAATCAAGTTGAGAGGAATAAAGTTTGGTTTCTAGTACCTAGAACATCTCACCAAGCTGTCATTGGAACCCGGTGGGTATTTAGAAACAAACTAAATGAAGAAGGAACAGTTGTCAGAAACAAAGCAAGACTGGTTGCACAAGGATTCAAACAAGAAGAAGGAATAGACTATGATGAAACCTTTGCACCAGTAGCTAGACTCGAAGCTATCAGAATATTTTTAGCCTTTGCTGCTTTTAGAAATTTCAAAGTGTATCAGATGGATGTGAAAAGTGCGTTCCTCAATGGTCTACTACAAGAGGAAGTCTATGTTGAACAGCCTCCAGGTTTTTCTGATCATCTATTACCACATCATATTTTTAAATTACATAAAGCATTGTATGGTCTGAAACAAGCACCTAGGGCTTGGTACGACACACTTTCACAATTTCTTATTGATCATGATTTCACCGTCGGTACCGTGGATAAGACTTTGTTTACCCTAGTACAAAACAAGCACATATTATTAGTTCAAATTTATGTTGATGATATTATATTTGGGTCAACTAACACCAAATTATGTGCAAAGTTTGCCAAGTTAATGCAGGAACAGTTCGAGATGAGCATGATGGGAGAATTAACATTTTTCCTAGGACTTCAAATCAAGCAACTTGATACTGGAATCTTCATCAATCAAGCTAAGTATACAAAGGAACTACTGAAAAAGTTTGGGATGGAAACATGCTCTGCTGCTTCCACTCCTATGAGCTCGTCTACCAAACTTGATAAAGATGAAGGGGGAACTCCAGTAGAGGTAACTCAGTATCGTGGTCTTATTGGCGCATTGTTATATCTTACTGCCAGTAGACCCGATATTATGTTTGCTGATTGCATATGTGCTAGATTTCAATCAAATCCTAAACAATCACATTTCATTGCTGGTAAAAGACTTTTAAAATATTGGAAGGGTACTCAAAATGTAGGCCTCTGGTATCCCAAGGACTCATCGTTTAAGCTTATTGGATACTCAGATGCTGATTATGCAGGATGTAAACTGGATAGGAAAAGCACAAGTGGTTTTTGTCAATTTCTTGGTGACAGGTTGATCTCCTTGTTTAGCAAAAAGCAGACTTCCATAGCCACGTCTACTGCAGAAGCAGAGTATCTTGCTGCTGGAAGCTGTTGTTCTCAAATGCTTTGGATACAACAACTTAAAGACTATGGAGTTCAAGCTTCTGAATCACCCATATTTTGTGACAATACCAGTGCAATTGCTATATCGCATAATCCAGTACTTCATTCCAGAACGAATCACATTGATATCAGACATCATTTCATTAGAGATCATGTGCAAAAGAAGAATATTCGTCTGGAATACATTCCTACTGATCAGCAAGCCGCAGACATTTTTACCAAACCACTTCTTGAGAATAAATTTTCGTATTTTCGTAATGTTCTTGGATTAATTGATTTATCATAACTACTGTTTATTATCTTCTATTCTCACGTGTCTTCTGTTTTTTTATTCTAATCCAGTAGAAATATTCAGAAATGAGAACAGCACAAGAGGTATTTATAGTGGTATTCAAAGGAGATAAAGATCCTTGCGACTGTTCATTTTCAATGGTTCAGATTGAAAGTTTGCCAAGAATTGTTTGGTGTTTAATATCCTTTATTACTGCATTAATTGAGGGGGAACATTTTTATGGCATTTATATTAGAAACTGATTTGTCTTTTCGATAAAACAGTGTATCTACCAGAAGTTGTCGAAGTGCTGCATTTGTTTCAGCACTTTACCTTCTTCCAGTAGATATTTTCATAAAACGACAAATCAACTTTTGATCTTTTAGCAACCGCCTCAGACAGCCCGCCATTTTTTTTAAAATTTTGAAATGAGTAGAGTAACTGACACTCCTGTTTTCTCTCTCTACCATCCATAAACATATCGACACGTGTCCCTATGTTTACTGACGGCTGTACATTTCATTTAACCGTTCATTTTTATTGCACTTTACGAATTCAGATCATTATTTTGCATCTACTGCTAATCTATCTCTAATTTCTTTCAACTCAGAAATGGCCGCAGCTTATACTTTGAATGCTTATCAGGCTCCATATATGGAGATGTTGACTAATGGCATCCACAACTTATCTGGGAGAATGGATGACTTAATTGCCAGGGCCATTGCCGATGATGCCAAAAAGGGGGAAGAAGATAGAACTGCTGAAGATAGAACTGGAGCGAGTAGCAGCAGACCTCATTCTTCTGGAAGGGATCAAAATCCAGATGAAGCTATTTTTAGAGATATTGGAACAAAATAATTTTATTATTTTGTCTTGATTTTCTGGATACTAATTGCTTCGTCATCTGTTTTCTCAATTCTACTAACGTTCTAAGGGACATCTAGGTTTTGGCATCACCACAAAGGGGGAAATTGTTAGACTTAATTTTGTCGTGGAGATGCTAGTACAAAACCAGTAGATGTAAATAAGCAGAAAACCAGACGCACTTGTACCGCGCTAAAACCAGAAGCAGCACTTATCAAGTACTGCTTAATCTAATTAACAAATGACTTCTTAGCTAAAACCAGAAACCCGAAATAGACACTAGCAGATTGTTGCGTATCTCAAGTCTTTAAATATTACCGTTAATCTATTGACGTGATACTAGCATTTATTGCTTCATTTAATGCCATTAAATGTTGTACGGGAACATTTAAGATGGCTTACCATTTTTGGTATGAACTTAGACTGATTGCTTTAATGTATTCTGCAGGGTCCATTTTCAGCAATAAAGCTGAATCACTGAAAAATCAAAAGAGCCGTTCAGATTTTAACGTTGGTTTAAGCCTATATATGAAGACGGAGCACTTTTCAAGAAACAAGTAGTGCACGAATCTCAATCAAAGAATATCATTCGAGCATCGCTAGAACTCTCAGTCATCTCAAAAGCTCAACACTGAAAAAGCAGCACACGCTTCATTGCATACACTTGATCATTTGAGATGATTTTGTGCTAGCTATTTTCTTTATCTCTTTTTGAGCTATTTACTTCATTAATAGAAGAATTTGTAACTGGAAAAGAGTTCTTTCCAGAACTTAAGATCTTTCAAGTAGTTGAGTTGTAAAACTAAGAGTTTCAGTAGGCGAAGGGTAAATCCTGTTGAAGTGGGTGTGTACAATTGTGGTACTGTATTCACCAAAGTCTTTTAGTGATACCTTCTGGAAACATAAGAAGGGGAGACGTAGAAGATTCATCTTCGAACTTCCAGGAACAAACCTTGTGCCATCTACTGCTTTTCTGTTTCACTATTTTTCACGCACTAACCAACAGATCGTTTCCGCACATTATCTTGTGATCTGCTGGTCTTTAAACTTGAACAAGAATCTGCTAGTATCTCTAACAGGACTCTAGCACATCATTCTGAAAAATCGCTTAAGTTTGCCATTGAGTTTATTCAAACCCCCCCTTTCTAAACTCAATCCGATCCTGAACAATATCCTTGACTCATAGAAGGCGTTGAAGCCGTTACTGAACGTAAAATCAGAGGAAGATGTGAGCCACAATCACAACTACGCTGTATATATGTGTTTTAATTTATGTCATTTTTATTTTCTTTTAATAATAATAATTTCATGTTCAAATATTGACTTTTGGCATGTTACGCTTATAAATTCATATGCTGTGATCTAACAATTGTAGAAAACATATTTCTCAACATGTCGACATCCACGGTAAGTAAAATAAAAAATATTTGTTTATTTTGTGGATCTAGTGCAGGAAAAGATTCAATTTATGAAGAGGTAGCAGAAAAGCTTGGAATAACACTTGCTAAAAAAAGATTCATTTGATATATGGTGGTGGTGAAGTTGGTCTCATGGGAAAAGTTGCAAAAGCTGCGCATGCAGGTGGAAGTGAAGTCTTAGGCATTATTCCGATTACCTTAGCCAGTCTTACTAGACCAACAATAGGAAAAGAAATGAAAGTGGACAACATGTATGAACGAATTACTCAAATGATTGAACATTCAGATGCTTTCATTGCTTTGATAGGAGGTTTTGGTACTTTTGAAGAAATATTTCATACTGTTTGTTGGGCATAATTAAATATCCACAATAAGCCAATTGGTTTGTTGAATGTTAACAATTATTATGATAAACTGCTATCGTTTCTTGATGATGATATGGAACAGGGATTTATTTCATTAGCTTCGCGAAGGATGTTAGTTTCTGCTATAAGTGAAGGTGAACTTATTGATTTACTGCAAGGATTTAGTCATGAACCAGATCCATTCTTATCTCAACTTAATTGGCTAACATCCAAGAGTAAGAAAAGAAAATTCATGTGATGTTAAACTTGTGATTCAAGGGTATGTTTTAATTTTTTTTATTACTTTAAGGTATGAAAAATCTCCTGAGACGCATTAGTTAATAATTATAATAATAATTTTTAGTTCAATGTCGAGTAAGGTGTCACTAAAATGCACCTGAGACGCATTAGTTAATAATTATTAGAAAATCACAATACGCTAGATTTTAATATTCATTATATTCAAATTACAGATTACAAGAAAAATTAGTTTTTTCATAATTAATATAAAATGTATAATAGATGTGCTTATATATATATATATATATTTTTAAAGAAAGTATAATATATACTCACATATCTTTTGTGAGTAAGTGGTGAGAAATGAGAAAACAATTAATAACCTTTTATTGATTATTAAAAAATGGTTAACTACAAGAATATAACTCCTCTATAAAAAAATATTAATTATTAAAAAATAGAAAATAAATAACGAACTGCAAAGTTCTTTGTTCATTGTAATTGTTTTTTTAGATTTGATTGTTGTATTATAAATGTGTTCAAAAAAAAAACCATCAATCAATATGTTCTAAAAAAAAAAAGATTTGTTTGTGTTGGATAAGTTTTAAAGGTAGTCGAATATATCCGTTATATAAATGTTTATATATATAGACATTTATGGTAGAATGTTTGGATAAAAAAAATTTATGTCATTGTAAAACTTTGCAGTCACGTTAATAAAAAAAAAGAAAAAGAAAAAAAAGAGGATTTTATTCTTAGTAAATTTTCCTATTTTGTTTTCAATATTAGTTTATTTAATTGTCTGCTTTAATAATTAACCTTTTTCAATGAGAGTTAATATTCATTCCAAATCTATGAGTGTAAATCAGCTATCCATTAAATATTTTGACCTGAAAGAATATGGAGTTGAGGCTTTTACAAAAAAATTCTCGATATTATACATGTTATGGTGGGTGGTGTGAATTATCTTTTTTACTATATTATTATAAAAAAATTTAGAAATTAAATATATATATATATATATAAATCGGTATATGAATTTGTTTTTTTANAATGAATATGTTTGTATATTTGAATATATAAAAGGAATAAAGAATCTAGGTTGTCATTTTCCGATAAATTTTATTACTAAGGAACTAGTAATAAGATAGTGTGGGGTGTGATGAAAATTAAAATTAATAATTTATTATACGTTAAAACTTATATTTTAAAATTTAAGTTTCATTAAAATTATAAAATTATGTTATTTTAGTATTGTTTGTTTATATTTAAATGTCTTACTAAATATGTTTTATTTTCAGGTTTTCTACGTGTTGGTAAAATAATGATAACTCAAGCTATAAAATTCAAATGGAGGTAATTCAAACATGTTTGGAATTCTTGAGAAATTATCTACAACTTTGCAGAAGACATGATTGCCTAAAAAGTTAGTTAAGATGATCAAATTGTGAACATATCAAAAGGAGGACAAATTTACTTTCACCATGACGAGCATATAGTAAAAAAATCATAACTATTTCAATATTTAACCAAATGAGGTGAACCAAGTGGCCAAATTCATCTACAGTCAATTCCCCACATGTTTGCTGTTTTGAGCAGAGTCAAATTCGGTGATTAAAGTCGTGGAACAAAGCATTGAAAGAAGGGACATGGAATTGAAGTTGTAGGAGACAAAGACTACTATTACAACTACATGGCATTAATAAAATTTTTGACTCTTTCTCTCATTTAGCCTATAAATAGAGGCCTTGTGCTAGCTTGAGAATTATTCTATCTCATTGAAAAATATAGTGTGAGTGTGTATAAAAGTTCGAAGTTCCAATATATTTTTAATTTTCCCAATTATGAGTGATGTTTTTAGTGTTGAACAAAAGTAAGATCATGGAAAGCTAAATCTATTATGTCAATGTGAAGAGAATGAATTCTTGGTGAAGTAAGATTGTTTATATTTTGTATATTCTTTCTTTATTTCTTTTCATTTTGCTAATTTCTTTTTATTGTAGGTATTAAAAATGAATTATTTGTTGTTATCAATTTACATCANAAATCATATATTTCATTTAGGCAATAGTGTGGTCTGCCTGTTGTTCTAAATGAAATATAATGATTTAATTTAACATTTACTTTATGCAGTTATATATTTATATAGTTATATACATAATCATAGGTACCATATATAAAATATCGGTGAATTCGGTATTTTCTATAGTGGGAACTATATTATATTAGGTGTGTGTTTAAATATTTAATTTTCTTGGAACCATTATTTATGGTGGTTTCCTTTGTTTTACTTTTAGTTAAACAAAATTGCATAAACCAAGAATAAATCCTCGAGCCTTGACAAAATTTATAATTTGTAAACTTCGTTCTTGCATTTGGTAGTCTATAAATTAATAAATTTAAACTTAAAATAACCTCTCTATTGATCGATCTCGTACTTAAGTAATATATTACTTGCAGACAACTTACACTTGGGTGAATTATAATTTAACTAGTAGCAAGTACAAAAATGAACATGAATATATGCTATGATATGACATGGTTTAAAGATTCATTGTTGATCACAACTTGATATGTATGTTCCTTCGACACATATTGATACGTATAAGTGCCAACTTATGGAGTTTTATGAACTCACGTAGTTCATGTATTACAGGATCATGTAGTGATGAAACATAGGATGCCGGTTCGCCAATGAATGCTTGTGACGTGCCACACCTCGACCAGAACCGGGACTTATTATTATATAGCTTCCGCATATGTATTGTACTAAAATATGTCAGGGTTTGAACAAGTTTTAAAAGTTTTATGATGATACAAAGTATGCATATATATAAGAATATGTATTTGTATAACAATATGGTGCATGGTTGTGTATGAAAATATAATTGATATTGTTGTATATATGGCATTGCTCGAGTTTTTTGTTTAAACAAAATGTAGGGATACCATGTCAAAAATTTTATAAACCGTCAAATTGATACCCCTTGTTTGATTTACTTCATACTATAGTTATATCATTCAAACCTTATTTTGATTATGGTAATTATGCTAAGCATAGAGAAAGTGTGTGACATTTTAGTTGGTATCAGACCCCACGGTTCTTCGACAGGGAAGACACTGCACTTTATGTCGTTTATTATGTAGTTATTTAGCTCATTAGATTTCACGTGATGATTGAGGTATCAATATTGAGATTGAACATGATTTTTATATTGTCTATGGTGTATTGAGAATCAATATGTTTTTAAATAAACGCATTATTATCATTTGTACGAGTAACCGATTGTAATGCCCGGTTACTCGTACAAATGATAATAATGCTTTTATGTCGTTTATTATATAGTTATTTAGCTCATTAGATTTCACGTGATGATTGAGGTATCAATATTGAGATTGAAAATGATTTTTATATTGTCTATGGTGTATTGAGAATCAATATGTGTCTAAATAATGATAGTAAGATGTGTAGATAAAGTAGTGTAATGAAAGTTGGTATGGGCTTGCAGGAAATGAGATGAAAATATGGTAGTTCTTACGGGTTTTAGTATAATGATTTGAATATTGATCCAAATTGTGTAAGGTTATAACCATTAGAAAACTAAGATATAATGTTACAACTTTTGTGTTTTAGATTTTGTCCAAATCATTGTGGAAGACAAGTCAAAAGCGTTCCGAAGTGTGTCGTGTTTATCATCATTCATTCACTGACACATATTAGGAGAATAAGCATAACTTTTACTCAGACGTCTAAATGACCCGAAACTAATTGGAGATTCAAGCTAAGACATAGGGCTACAACTTTCATGTTTACCACTTTTTCAGATTATGAACGGAAGATATGATTCTGGAGCAATCTTTGAAGAAGTAGTGTTCAGAGGCAGAACAGGTGGCGCTCGAGCGGTAGAAAATGACCGTCCGAGCGCCGGTGCATTACAAGACCAGCGTTTTTACAGAACATTCCACGCCCGGGCGGTAGAAAATGACCTCCCGAGCGCCGTCTTATATATAAGAAAGCTAAGATATAATGCTACAACTTTCATGTTGACCACTTTTTCATATTATGAAGGGAAGAGATGTTTCCGGAGTGATCTTTAAAGTAACAGTGAGCAGAGGCAGAATAGGTGGCGCTCGAGCGGTAGAAAATTACCGCTCGAGCGTCGGTGCTTGAAAACTTCACCTTTTGGGCAGAATGTTCCGCGCTCGAGCGGTAATATATTACTGCCCGAGCGCCGCCTTATATATAAGAAGATAAGTTTCGACTTTTCTAAGTACTTCCATCAATTTTTCAACCCTTTTCACAGCAAAGCTCGAGTGGAAACCAAGAAGTTTTCTTCCAAAAGCCCCTTTCCTCATTTCTTTCATCATTTTGAGGTTAGAACGTAGTTCTCCATCCCAAGAACATCCTAAGGGTGTAAGTTTTCTTCTCTTTTAGTTGTTCTACATGTAAAGGGGTAACTTTCACCTAGTATAAGCAATAGTGACTGAATTATTGATATATTTGATAGTATAGGAGCGAGAAACATCGGCTCAAACAAGTATTGGACTGTAAGTTGGCATGTTCTTGAAGTAATACATGAGTAATATTATGATTTCAAACACTTCTCATTGATTATTGATATATGTACATTGTTAGTATGTTTATTGATGAAAACATAGCACCATATTCCATTGTTATGTATTAAATATGAAAGGAACTCATGAAGGATCCCATGCTTTCCTTGAGCTTGACCATCCGTGTTCGCATCATGATCTATATGTAGGTTAAGATAAAATACGATGCCACATAATCGTAAGGTACATGAAGGAGAGTCATCTAAGGGCAAGGCCCCAGCGGTCGAAGGTGAAGTTAGTGCGCCACGACCTATAGATGATTTTTCTCAGCTGCTCCAACAACAAGTAAAAGTCCATGGGGAGCAGATAAAGTAATTACTTGAGATGCAACGAACTACTCATGAGCAGGCACACACACAAGTCATGATACCCAGACAAGGGCCTGTTCAAACTGATGTGTATGATCGTTTTCGATGTTTCCATCCCCCTGAATTCATGGGAAGCACTGATCCAGCAGTAGCAGAAGAATGGATTAAATCAATGGAGTCCATCTTCTCCTACCTTCATATGGATGATGTTGACAAAGTAACTTGTGCCATCTTTTTGTTAACAAAACATGCAAGGATATGGTGGGAGAGTGCAAGGGTGGCATTACCTGCGATAACATTGACATGGGAAACTTTCAAAACCGTGTTTTACATTAAGTATTTTAGTAAAGATGTACGAGCTAAGAAAGCCAGCGATTTCCTTAACCTGAAGCAAGGAACTATGCCAATGACTGAATACATACAACAATTCGAGGCCGGAGTCCAATATGTACCATATATTGCACAGGATGACAAGAGTAAGGGCGAACACTTCATGCGGGGACTTTTGCTCTGAAATTAGAAAAGATGTACGAATGTCGAAAGTTGTTACATATGGGGAGATAGTGGAAAGAGGACTTATGGCAGAGAACATGACATTGACATAGACAAGCAACAACGAAAGCAGCAGTACTTTCAGAAGAGCCAAGGAACAAGACAAGGCAAAAAGACCGATAGCAACCACGTGACAAGGGCCCCCTTCACGTAAACTTGTCCTAAATGTGGCAAACTCCATGGTGGGGAATGTATGCAAGGTTCCAATGTTTGCTATCGCTGCAAAAAGCCAGGGCATCTCGCCATAAATTGTCTGGGAGGTTCTGAGAAAGTACAGGGACGCCTTTTCTCCATGACTAAAGAGGAAGTGGATGCGGATACATCGATGATCACTGGTATGTTCTTGATTTCTGGTATCGCTGCTATTTTTTTACTAGATTCAGGAGCCACACATTCCATTATTTCGGAATCGTTTGTAAGGAGACTGGGCATTACAGCAAGTACAACAGATTCACAACTTGCCATAGCCTTACCTTCCGGGCAAGAATTACAGACAGATCAGATTGTACGAGGGTGTCCAATATATGTCCAAGGCCATCAGATGTATGCTGATTTGATAATTCTGAGGATGACGGATTTTGATGTGATATTAGGAATGGATTGGCTCTCGAAGTATAGAGTTACTATTGACTGTGGCATAAAGATGATCAAGTTTGCGCCAGCAGGAGCTGAACCATTCACAGTAGTAAGTGCTGGTATATCCTTACCTCTTCGGATAATCTCTTGTATGAAGGCTTGTAAATTATTACAGAAGGGGTGTCAAGGATATTTAGCATCTGTTTTAGTTATTGATCTATCGGTTCGTGAATTAAAAGATACAGATGTTGTGTGTGAATTCCCAGAGGTATTTTCTGATGATGTAACAGGCTTACCCCCAGATAGAGAGATCGAATTTGTAATTGATGATGTGGCAAGAACTCATCTGATCTCAAAAGTTACTTATCGATTAGCTCCTACCAAAATGAAAAATTGAAAGAACAATTACAGGAGTTGCTTGATAAAGGGTTTATTAGACCGAGCTTTTCACCGTGGGGTGCACCTATTTTATTTGTGAAGAACAAAGACGGTACCCTTCGTTTATGTATTGATTATAGGGATTTGAACAAAGTGACAATTAAAAACAAATATTGACTCCCCAGAATTGATGATTTGTTTGATCAATTACAAAGAGCTGCTATCTTTTCGAAGATTGATTTACGATCAGGCTATCATCAACCTAAAGTGAAATCAGATGATATCTCAAATACTAGCTTCCGGACCAGGTATGGGCATTATGAATTCTTTGTAATGCCATTTGGACTAATGAATGCACCAGCTGCTTTCATGGATTTAATAAACAGAATTTTCAAGCCATTTCTAGACATGTTCGTGATTGTATTTATAGATGATATTCTCATCTACTCACGAACTGTAGAGGAACATCGAGAACATCTGAAATTAGTTTTGCAAACTTTAAAAGATCAACATTTGTATGCCAAATGGAAGAAATGTGAATTTTGGTTTGAACAAGTAGCATTCTTGGATCATATCATTTCAAAAGAAGGCATATCAGTGGATCCAAGCAAGATTGAAGCTGTTAATAACTGCTATGACCAACTACTGTTACCGAGATACGTAGTTTTCTTGGGTTAGCTGGTTATTACCGTTGGTTTATAGCAGGATTTTCCATGATAGCATTGCCTTTGACTGTTTTAACACGAAAGAATGTGAAATTTGTATGGAACGAAGCATGTGATCGCAATTTCCAAAAGTTAAAGACGAAATTGACATCAGCACCAGTACTTGCTATTCTAGAAGGGCCAGGAGGTTTTGTGGTATACGGTGATGCTTCGAAACAAGGTTTAGGAGCAGTTTTAATGCAGCATGAAAAGGTGATTACTTATGCCTCAAGACAGTTGAAGGAATATAAAAAGAATTATCCCACACATGATTTAGAACTGGCAGCAGTGGTATTTGCATTGAAAATATGGCGTCGTTATCTGTATGGAGAACGGTGTGAAATATACACGGACCACAAGAGTTTGAAATATTTATTCACGCAAAAAGAATTGAATATGCGACAACAACGTTGGTTGGAATTAGTGAAAGACTATGATTGTGTTATTAATTATCATCTAGGTAAAACCAATGTTGTTGCAGATGCGTTAAGTCGAAAATCCTGTTCTATCTCCGCAATGCAAGTACAAGAACAAATTTTATTGGATTTCAAGAATTTGAAAATCGATGTTATTCCAAAGGGAGCTGCAATCCAGTTATCATCCTTCATGGTTAGACCAACACATGCAGACTTGATTAAGGTCGAACAAAGTGCAGATAGTGAAATACAGCAATTGAGACAGCGAGATGAAGAAAAAGGAAATCGGAACTTTTAATTGAATGGGGAAGGCATATGGTCATATCGAGGTAGATTGTGCGTGCCGAAACAAGGAACAATCAGGACCGACCTTCTTATTGATGCTCATGCTACTCCCTATTCAATCCTTCCACGAGGCACCAAAATATACAAAGATTTGAAACCATTATTTTGGTGGCCAGGTATGAAAAAGGACTGATTTTTACATGATATAGAGCTTGTTGACATCATGGGTGGTTTTAAGTCCACCAAATCTATTGGCCAATATATGTTCATGGGGTGTGGGGTTGCCATAGGTTGCTCTCTGACGTCTAACACAGTAGTAGCTATATAATAAAGCAAACACGGTAGTACAGGTCAACTAATGAGGCTCAAGTACAAAAATGAACATGAATATATGCTATGATATGACATGGTTTAAAGATTCATTGTTGTTCACGACTTGATATGTATGGTCATTCTACGCATATTGATACGTATAAGTGCCAGCTTATTGAGTTTTATAAACTCACGTAGCTCAGGTATTACAGGATCAGGTAGTGAAGAGAAATAGGATGCCGGTTCGCCAATGGATGTTTGTGACGTGCCTCACCTCGACAAGAAGAGGGACTTATTATCATTTAGCTTTCGCATATGTATTGTACTAAAATATGTCAAGGTTTGAACAAGTTTTACGATGTTTATGATGATACAAAGTATGCTTGTAAATGAGAATATGAATTTGTATAACAATATGGTGCGTGGTTGATGCGAACACGGTTGGTCAAGCCCCAAGGAAAGCATGGGACCCTTTAGAGTTGCCGGATGGACCAATCACGAGGGGACGTCTGAAGATGTTCAAAGAAGCATTGAATGGGCTTATAAGCAAATTAGACGGATTACAAGCGAGATACAGAGTGATGAAATGTTCGTGATGCATGGGGATCATGTGAACATTATTCAAGCATCCATGCAAAACGGAGTCTAAATCTGGACAGAAGATCACGTGCACATGCGCGAAGACAGGGCGCGCATATGAGCGAGCTCGCGCACATGCGCCAAGACGGGGCGCGTATATGCGCGAGAAGTACTGGATACCAAAGATTTTGGACAGAAAACTCCGTGCATATGCACGCGGCGTAAAGGCTGAAAGGCAGAGACATTGGCGTATATGCGCGAGTTGGGGTGCGCATACGCGCGTGGCGCAGATCTTTTTCCTAGTTTAGAATTTCAATTATTTTGGCAACTTATCTTTTTGATATCTTGATGATTATGCATATGGACGAAAATCATGAACAATTATTGAGATTAATATTATTGAGTTTATACAATAGTTTAAGTTTTCTCTCAACTTTTTCAAAGCTTTAGCTTTGTCTTCAAAATCAAACTTATCAAAGTTTTAACTTTGTGGCGTTTGTCGATCGTGTCTTACGCGGATTGTCAAAGACGAGTTCTTTGAAGTTTCGATTGTTTCTTTTGTGATTGTTTATTACTAAACCACGTAGTTTAGGGGTTAAAATCACGCATACACTTGAATCAAAAGACCGGGACACAACAAACAATCCTTGTTCGTTATTGAATTGAGGGCGCGATTCATATTTAATCGTGTTTGCTATTCGTCCGTACGAGGATGCATATCATTTGGTATCAGAGCTTAGGTTCATTGAATTCAAGTAAGTTTATCACGTTATTACCTCGTTCTATGATAGAAGTAGTTTTTACGTGTTTTATTGCATTAGTTTGTGTGTGTTTGCATTGTGCATGCGTACATTTTGTTTACATTTTGTTGATTTTAGTGCAAACATTTGCATTTGATCATGTCTCACTTGTGTGCAACAAAATCTACAGGAAAAACGACCGGAAAAACTGAAATCGGAGCCAAGTGCCAAGCTGAAGAGATAATGTTCAGAAAAGGTGGCGCTCGGGCGGTAATTTTCTACCGCCCGAGCGCGGGACAATTCACTCCAAGAGCTGAAGTCCAGAGAGATCGGCGCTCGAGCGGTAGTTTACTACCGCTCGGGCGCGAGAGGCGATCCAAGAAGAAAAAATTTGCAGAAAGTGTGGCGCTCGAGCGGTAATTTTCTACCGCCCGAGCGCCACCTATTTTTGGGAAAATTTCTTGTCCGATTCCTTACCTTATTTTGGGGATATGAATGATATGGAAACAAGGGGGAGGACGTTTTTTTGTTGATTCAGACATTGTTGGAGAGCCACTAGAAGCGTTGGAGAGAATTGGGCGCTTGGATTGAAGATTTGAAGATTCCGGGCATCGTTCTTCGTAATTTTCGTCAATTCTAGTATTTTTAATTTAGTTTTCATCTTTTAAACTTTGTTTTGCTGATTTCAATCATGAATTCTAGTAGCTAACTTTAGTATTTGTTGGGATTTGAGGGGATCCTACCCCAAAACTTTGATTTAATTTAATTCAATTTCGATTTCTGGTTTATTCTTGATTATATTATTGTTTTTCTTCGTGTTGTTAGAGCACAGCTAACTTAAACAACGAGTTTATATTGCGAGTGAGTTCGAGAGAATAACTTGTGATAGGAACGAGTAGTATAATCCGTGGATCTACAATTTACATAGACATATGAAATTGGATACGCGCCGATAGTCATAGTCCTAAGGGTCGAAAACTAGGGGATTTCATAGATCGACATGCGATTCACTCTTGATAAATAATTAAAGACATTTAATTACTTCATTGAGTAGAATTAGTTTGGCATAGCTCGAGAGAGTGTGTTCAATTGAATAGGAAATCCTGTCGGAAGAAAATAATTACTATGGAACGAATTAATTAATTAGCGGGGGTAGGTGAACCGATATTCCCAACAAATTCATTTTCCACTGAAATTTAATTAATCATTCTAGCTTATATATTTCAGCATTTAATTCTTGATTTTGTTTATTGAGTTTTAATTAATGTTAGTAGCAATAAAACAATCAATCAATTTTCGTAGCTAAAGATTTAATAACTGAAAATAATAAATGTTAAATACATTCTTCAGTGGAACGATACTCGTACTCACGTACATTATACTATTACTTGATATCGTGCACTTGCGATTAATTTTTGAGCATACAAAACCATATTTTTATTAAGGATTCCATAGTGCAAGTTTTGCTCGATCAAGTTTTTGGCGCCGTTGCCGGGGACTATTAATCTACAATTTTATTTTTAGTTATTTTCTTTAGCAGTATTTTATTTTTCTTTTTCTTGAACTAACGCTCCGTATTTTATTCCAGATATCTTGTCCAGTGCATGCCAAGGTCTCTAGAGTCTGAACTAGAGATATTCGATCCCGAGATCAAAAGAACCTTACGCAGACGACAACAACAGCAGAGACTTAGAGACATAATGAACAGGAACGAACGTGAGGAGGAGTATCACGAAGATCTAAGGGTCGAAGAGCCAAGGCGCATACCCATGCTTGAGTATGCGCAACCGTCGCTTAACGGGGCACGTCCAAGCATAGTGCGCCCAACTGTCAGGGCAAACCAGTTTGAGATCAAGCCAGCAATAATTCAAATGATCCAGAACACTGTCCAATTCGGAGGGAATGCGCTGGATGATCCAAACACTCACATCGCCGACTTCTTAGAAATTTGCTATACTTTTAAATTTAATGGAGTTTCAGATGATGCTGTTAGACTACGCTTATTTCCCTTTTCTTTGCGTGATAAAGCTAAATCTTGGTTGAATTGTTTACCTGCAGGTTCAATCACAACTTGGGATGATATGGCCAAGGCATTCCTCTTAAAGTACTTTCCTCCATCAAAAACCATGAAGCTGCGAGCGGACATAACCACCTTCTCTCAATTTGAGCAGGAGTCACTCTACGAGGCGTGGGAGCGCTACAAAGACTTATTGCGAAGATGCCCACATCATGAGTTGCCACTTGGGTTAGTGGTCCAAACTTTTTACTATGGTTTAATTTCATCTAACCGAACCATGATAGATGCTACGGCCTGCGGAAATCTGTTGAGGAAAACGGCCGAAGAGGGGTATGAGTTACTAGAGGAGATGTCTGCTAGTAGCTATCACCCTCAATCCGAAAGGAACACTCAGCGAAGGACTGCAGAAATACACCAGGTAACTGACTTTTCAGCTGTCACTGCACAATTAGAAGCACTCAACAGGAAAATAGACAGCATGAACGTAAACGGGACGGCGATGCGCTTGCAAGAGATATTTTGTGAAAAATGCCGAGGGGAACACTATGTTAAAGACTGTCAAGACAGTGGTCCTTTCTATGTAAACGAGGAGGCACCAGTGAATCAAGTGGGGATTCAAAACCGTCCGAGGAATGATCCTTATTCAAATACATATAATCCTGGATGGAGACAACACCCCAACTTCTCATAGGGTGGCCAAGGCAGTCAGACACGACCAAAAGGAGGACAGCAGTATAGTAAGCAACCGATGTATCGACATGAACCTCGAGATGAAAAATCAAACTTGGAGCAAATGATGTCTAAGTTTATTTCATCCACTGAAACTAGACACCAAAACCAAGATGCATCGATAAAAGGACTCGAGAATCAGATTGGACAGTTAGCCAAAATGATAGCAAGTAGAGAGCCGGGCACCTTGCCTAGTAACACGGAGAATAATCCAAAAGAGCAAGTGAAGGCCATTGAGTTGAAGAGTGGAAAGGTTCTAGAGTCAAGGGAAAAAGAAAAAATTCAAACAGGGGATGAGCAGACTGCAACATCTAAAGGTAAGTCTTCTAACTCTACACCAGCACCCACTGCACAGTGTAAGATTGTTATCCCTCCACCTTTCCCTGCAGCATTGAAAAAAGCAAAACTAGATGCACAATTCGGTAAGTTTCTAGAGGTGTTTAAAAAATTGCATATCAATATTCGTTTTGCCGATGCTTTGATGCAAATGCCTAGTTATGCTAAATTTTTGAAGGACATCTTAGCAAACAAGTGAAAATTGGAGGCTCACATGACGGTAAGTCTAACTGAAAATTGCTCTGCTTTGGTGCAAAACGAGATCCCACCGAAACTCAAAGATCCAGGGAGTTTTTCTATTCCTTGCATTATTAGTGATGTTTTTTTTTCATAAAGCGTTATGTGATCTTGGTGCAAGTATTAACTTCATGCCTTTTTCTGTGTTCAGGAAACTTGGATTGGGAGTACCTAAGCCGACAAGGATGTCTTTACAACTGGCTGACAGATCTGTCAAGTATCCAAGAGGAGTGATTGAGGATGTGTTAGTTATGGTGGACAAATTTATCTTTCCTGCAGATTTTGTGGTGCTCGACATGGAGGAGGATATGGAGATGCCTCTAATTTTGGGGAGACCGTTCCTTGCAACTGGCTAGGCTCTGATTGATGTGCAGGAAGGGAAGTTAAGATTGAGAGTGGGGGAAGAGGAGATTACTTTTGACGTTTTTAATACACTTAAGCACACATTGCATGCTCATAGTTGTTATAGAATTGATACTATTGATTCTCTTGTATCTAACTATGTGCAGGATGCTCTTAGGGACCCTTTGGAGGCCACTCTCACTACTGAATTGGGAGAAGATGAATTGGATGAAGAAAAAGATGAAATAGTGGCATACTTTAATGCCAACCAGCCATGGAGAAAGCCAATGAAGATGCGACTGTAGGATTTAGGAGAGCGAAGAGATTTGACACCGCCAAAGTCAAGCATCGAGGACCCACCAACACTTGAGCTAAAACCACTGCCTCCACACCTAAAGTATGTATACCTAGGTGCGAATAACACTTTACCTGTCATTATTTCTGCTGCTTTGACATATGTGATGGAGGACAAACTGTTGGAAGTTTTGAAAGCGCACAAGAGTTCATTTGTGTGGAAGGTGACAGATATCAAAGGGATCAATCCATCAGTCTGCATGCACAAGATCTTGATGGAAGACAAATACTCGCCTCTTGTGCAACCTCAGAGAAGATTGAATCCAACGATGCAAGAGGTAGTGAAAGCTGAAACAATTAAGCTTCTCGATGCAGGTATTATCAATCCTATCTCTGATAGTGCATGGGTAAGTCCTGTTCAGTGTGTGCAAAAAAAAGGTGGGATTACTGTGATCACAAATGAAAATAATGAATTAATACCCACTAGGACTGTTACGAGATGGCGTGTGTGCATTGATTATAGAAAATTAAATGATGCCACCCGTAAAGACCACTTTCCCCTTCCTTTTATTGATCAAATGCTCGAGGGGTTAGCGGGTCACGAGTTTTATTGTTTTTTGGATGGGTATTATGGGTATAATCAAATCACTATTGCACCTGAGGACCAAGAGAAAACCACCTTCACTTGTCCTTATGGAACTTTTGCTTTTCGCCGTATGCCTTTTGGTCTTTGTAATGCACCGGCTACATTTCAGCGCTGTATGACTGCTATATTCCATGATATGATTGAAACTTTTCTTGAAATATTTATGGATGACTTTTCTATCTTTGGTGCAACGTTTGATGACTGTTCGCAGAATTTGAGATCTGTGTTGAAGAGGTGCGAGGAGACGAACCTGGTACTTAATTGGGAGAAGTGTCACTTCATGGTACAAGAGGGAATTGTCCTAGGGCACAAGATTTCGGAGAACAGAATAGTGGTGGACAAGGCAAAAGTGGAAGTTATCAAGAACTTACCACCTCCGACATCCATAAAGGGAGTTAGAAGTTTTTTAGGACATGCCGGTTTCTATCGGCGTTTTATCAGAGACTTTTCAAAAATTGCAAAACCCCTGTCTTCCTTACTTATGAAAGATGTGCCTTTTGATTTTAATTCTGAATGTGTACAGGCATATAATGAGTTGAAGGAGCGCTTGGTGACGGCTCCAGTCTTGGTAGCACCAGATTGGGATTTACCCTTCGAGGTCATGTGCGATGCCAGTGATACTGCAGTTGGTGATGTCCTCGGCCAAAGGCGGAACAAGGTATTTCACACTATATACTATGCAAGTAAGACTTTAGATGAAGCCCAATTAAATTATGCTACCACTGAAAAAGAGTTACTTGCGGTAGTATTTGCACTTGACAAGTTCCATTCATACCTTGTTTTGTCGAAAGTAATTGTGTTTACTGACCACTCTGCCCTTAAATATTTGCTTGCGAAGAAAGAGGCCAAAGCACGATTTCTTAAGTTGATATTACTTCTCCAAGAGTTTGACCTCGAAATAAAAGATAAAAAAGGTGTAGAAAATGTGGTAGCGGACCATTTGTCTAGGCTGGAACTTATTAGTCATGATTGTGTAGATCAAGCCATAAATGATTGGTTTCCTGATGAGCAACTGTTTGAGGTTAAACATTGTCCTTGGTATGCACATTTCGCTAACTATCTTGTCACGGGCACACCTCCACCAAATCTCTCGTTTCATCAACGAAAGAAATTTTTTTCCGACGTGAAGTATTATTTTTGGGAGGAACCGTTTTTGTTTAAGATTTGTGCAGATGCCATGATAAGAAGGTGTGTTGCAGAGGAGGAGGTTGGTCAAATGGTCAACCATTGTCATGACCGTGAGGTAGGTGGTCATTTTGGACCAACAAAGACGGCGTCTAAGGTACTTGAATGTGGCTTTTATTGGCCAACCCTTTTTAAAGATGCTCGTTCTTATGTGCTAGCTTGTGATAGATGCCAACAAACAGGTAACATCTCTAACCGTCATGAAATGCCATTGAATTATATCATTGAGTGTGAGGTTTTCGATGTGTGGGGGATAGATTTCATGGGACCGTTTCCCAGCTCGTTCAAGAAAAAGTATATCCTGGTGGCGGTTGACTATGTTTCTAAGTAGGTAGAGGCAGAAGTGTATGCCACTAATGATGCTCAAGTGGTCCTAAAATTTTTAAAGAAAAATATTTTTAACAAGTTTGGGACACCACGATAAATCATTAGTGATGGTGGCACCCATTTTTGCAACAAATTATTTGAAAAACTTTTAAGCAAATATGGTGTCACACACAAGATCTCTACCCCATATCACCCCCAAACGAGTGGTCAAGTGGAAGTGTCGAACCGAGAGATAAAACGAATTTTCGAGAAAATTGTAGGTGTCAGTAGGAAAGACTGGTCAGTGAGATTAGATGATGCTCATTGGGCATATAGGACTGCTTTTAAAACACCTATAGGCACTACACCATAGAGGTTGTTGTTTGGTAAAGCATGTCATTTACCTGTAGAGTTAGAGCATCGAGCATACTGGGCTACAAAAGCATTGAACTTTAATTTTACTGACGCAGGTGAACGACGTCTACTGCAACTGGATCAGTTAGAGGAATTCTGGAATCTGGCATTTGATCTTGCACTGTCATACAAGGAGAAGACGAAGAAGGCCCATGACAAGCGGATCATCGAGAGAGAATTTAAGGAAGGTGAAAATGTACTACTCTACAACTCCCGGTTGCGACTGTTTCCTGGAAAATTGAAGTCACGATGGTCTGGACCATTCGTGATTTCCAGAGTATACCCGTCGGGAGCCGTGGAACTGCACGATGGGAAGGATGGGACATTCACAGTCAATGCCCAGCGACTGAAGCACTACATGGGTGGCAAAATTGAGCCACAACTTGGAATCACCCGGTTCCAAGACAATTCAAACTGAGACCGGCCGACAGTGTAGCTCTCGACTGTAAATTGAGAGCTACTTTTCTTTTCCTTCTCTTACATTTAATTTAATTTTTCTTTCCTGTCAGTTTGTTTTATTTTATCTTACTGTTGTTTTGTTTTTATATAGAAAAAAAAAAGAAAAAAAAATAGAAAAACAAAATATGTTTCCAGAGAGCTCGGCGCTCGGGCGGTAAAAATTTACCGCTCGAGCGTGATCACTCATTTTAGCGAAAATTTCCAGAGAGCTCGGCGCTCGGGCGGTAAATTGTTACCGTTCGAGCGCGACACTTATTCTTGAAAAATTTCCAGAGAACTCGGTGCTCGAGCGGTAAGAACCTACCACTCGAGCGCGCCTGTTTTATAAACGCAATCTCCCCTTTCCTCTCTCATTCTGCGAAATTTCTTCCCCCAAAATCCCTAACCCTCCTCACTCTCCCTCTCTCGATTTTCAGGAGCAGGTACTTCCTTCTCCACTCAATTCTCCAGCGGCGAGGCACAATCTTCTTTGGGAAGCAAGAACACCTCTCCCCGGTCAGCTTCTTCACTCCACTCATCCTCTCCATCATTAACACCATTATGGCACCAAAGAAATTGAAAGGTACTCCTGGTTCTTCTTCTTCCTCCTCATTTGATAGAACACGCTTTGTGAGTGAGTCGGCACGCGATCGATTTGAACATGCTAAGGTGCATAGAAACCCCATTACGGAAAGGGGATTTCGTCGTCTTTTCGAGGATAGACACGTGGAGACTCTTGGGGGATTAGAGAGACGAGGATGGGTAAAATTTGGCGAGCAACCTAGGGCAACAGTGGTGTCTGTAGTTAGGGAATTCTACGCGAATGCCGGTGAACGAACGGATGGTAAAGCTTTTGTTAGAGGTCGGCTTGTGCCGTTCGACTCATTCACAATTAATGCCCTATTAGAAACGGCCGACGTTGATAACTCCGAATTTGAGGCATTAGTTGCTAACCCTAACTACTCGATGATCATTGAGACTTTGTGCCTTCCAGGGGCAACCTGGAAACCATTAGGGGGACCCTCGAGCTGCTTCGACGAAAAATATTTGCGGATCAATATTGCCCTGTGGTATCTATTTCTGGCCAGAAGGATGATGCCAGTTTCCCACAAGAGTGAGGTGCGAAAAGAGCGGGCAGTGTTACTTTTCGCATTATCCCAGGACTGCGCCATTAACGTGGGCAAGCTATTACACTCTCAAATCATGATGAGCATAAATAACAGCCACATCGGCCTATTTTTCCCTACCATCATATCCGAATTGTGTGCCCGAGCGGGAGTTATTTTCCGGGACGATGAGGAATGGCTACAACCCATGAAGCCTATTTGTGTGGATGACTGGCGGCGGAAGAAGGCGAAACGACAGATAAACTTCCCCACTCAGGAGAAGGAAGTAGGAGGTTCAAGCGCCGCCGCCCCTCATCGCCCACAGCCCCGCAGGCGCACCCAGAATGACAAAATGGATGAGAGTCTTGCCTTCATGGCTCACCAGGAGCAGGTCAACACAAACTTCCAGGCACAGTTTACCCATCTCGATTCCATGATGCGCACCATGCTCATCCACGGGGGCATGGACCCAGGGGCAATACCACCACAGCCGCCGTTCATTCCTCCCTATCAGTTTCATTATGACTATCTCCCGCACGGGGATGCCGCGGGAGTACCACCACCGGAGTACGACGAGGAGGAGCCTTGATCAGGGAAGTTTACTGTTTCTCCTTTCGTCTCTTTTCTTTCTTTTGTCTACTGCATTATTTGTGTTTTCGAAATATTTGTTCGTTCTGTCAGTTATTTTTGCATTTGTTGCTGTGTTTGCATTCATGTTTGCATTTGTGTTACTCATCTTTTGTGCAATGGGGACATTGCACACCTTTAGTATCAGGGGGTCGTCTTTCGTTTTAGTTGTCTTGCGTATTTGTCTTGCATGAGTGTCAGTTGATGGTGATATTAGACAATTGGTAGCCAGTGATGATTTTGGGCTAAATGAACCGCATGTTACTTAGTCTTATCACTCGTTATGAATCCCTCGGTATATTGAATTTTGTTTATGCACACATAGTGGATTTTAATAGTGGTGTCAATGATAGTTAAGTTCAAAATAATCTGTGAGGGGAACTGGAGAAACATAACATGCGAGTAGAACTTGAATGAGTACCTGTTGAAATGAGTGACTAACCAGTAACATGAACTCAAGTAGAAAATCAAAAGTATTCCTCAAACGTCCTTCATCCAATCGTGCATAGGACTTATAAATTCGCCCCGAGACCAGATTAATAAACATACACTATATCCAAAGCCTAGGGAGTACGCATGAGAAAACTATGCACCAAAAAAAAAAAAAAATTGGTATAATAAAAGGGGATGTAAGGTGTGGGGGAGCCAAAAAGGGTGAAATCCTATCCCAAGGCTAAAAAGATGGAGATGTAAGGCGTTGAAGAATGTCAGAGAAAATTTCTGACAAGTGCATAGTGAAAATGATCTACGTACTCCCCATCTTTCTAAACCACGTGAGCACGTTGGCTATTGACTCCATATATTTTGTTGTTCAACTATGAAACTCTACCACTATATGTGTTTACTGGTTGGTCCCAAATAGAAATAGGACTCAGAAAAGAGAAACTTGCGTTGACTGGTTGATTCGGCGACCCACATGATTTGAGAATAAAACTGTCTGAAACACAAGCTAGAAAGATCCACAGCACACACGACCACACCTTTTTGAAAAATACAATTGTGTTGTGATGTTCTGAAAAAGGGTGGTGATGTATGTTGTGATTTGACTAAATGGATGTGGTTCACAAACCCGCTGAGGCAGTAGATGCCAGTTTACTAATTCACCATCAGTTTAGCTATTTTTAATACTCTTCACTCTGTGTTGGTTGCATGTTGAGTTGTAGTCTGTAACCTATTTGGCTTGAGGACAAGCAAAAGGTTAGTATGAGGGGGTTGATAGAAGTAGTTTTTACGTGTTTTATTGCATTAGTTTATGTGTGTTTGCATTGTGCATGCGTACATTTTGTTTACATTTTTTTCATTTTAGAGTAAACATTTGCATTTGATCATGTCTCACTTGTGTGAAACAAAATATACAGGAAAAACGACCGGAAAAACTGAAATCGGAGCCAAGTGCCAAGCTGAAGAGATAATGTTCAGAAAAAGTGGCGCTCGGGCGGTAATTTTCTACCGCCCGAGCGCGTGACAATTCACTCCAAGAGCTGAAGTCCAGAGAGGTCGGCTCTCGAGCGGTAGTTTACTACCGCTCGGACGCGAGAGGCAATCCAAGAAGAAAAAATTGGCAGAAAGTGTGGCGCTCGAGCGGTAATTTTCTACCGCCCGAGCGCCATCTATTTTTGGGAAAATTTCTTGTCCGATTCCTTACCTTATTTTGGGGATATGAATGATATGGAAACAAGGGGGAGGACGTTTTTTTGATGATTCAGACATTGTTGGAGAGCCACTAGAAGCGTTGGAGAGAATCGGGCGCTTGGATTGAAGATTTGAAGATTCCGGGCATCGTTCTTCGCAATTTTCGTCAATTCTAGTATTTTTAATTTAGTTTTCAACTTTTAAACTTTGTTTTGCTGATTTCAATCATGAATTCTAGTAGCTAACTTTAGTATTTGTTGGGATTTGAGGGGATCCTACCCCAAAACTTTGATTTAATTTAATTCAATTTTGATTTCTGGTTTATTCTTGATTATATTATTGTTTTTCTTCGTGTTGTTAGAGCACAGCTAACTTTAACAACGAGTTTATATTGCGAGTGAGTTCGAGAGAATAACTTGTGATAGTAACGAGTAGTATAATCCGTGGATCTACAATTTACATAGACATATGAAATTGGATACGCGCCGATAGTCATAGTCCTAAGGGTCGAAAACTAGGGGATTTCATAGATCGACATGCGATTCACTCTTGATAAATAATTAAAGACATTTAATTACTTCATTGAGTAGAATTAGTTTGGCATAGCTCGAGAGAGTGTGTTCAATTGAATAGGAAATCCTGTCGAAAGAATATAATTACTATCGAACGAATTAATTAATTAGCGGAGGTAGGTGAACCGATATTCCCAACAAATTCATTTTCCACTGAAATTTAATTAATCATTCTAGCTTATATATTTCAGCGTTTAATTCTTGATTTTGTTTATTGAGTTTTAATTAATGTTAGTAGCAATAAAACAATCAATCAATTTTCGTAGCTAAAGATTTAATAACTGAAAATAATAATTGTTAAATACAGTCTTCAGTGGAACGATACTCGTACTCACGTACATTATACTATTACTTGACATCGTGCACTTGCGATTATTTTTGAGCATACAAAACCATATTTTTATTAAGGATTCCATAGTGCAAGTTTTGCTCGATCATTCTATTATCAGATCTGTCATCCTTCCGTTCCTTTTTCAGATCTATTTTTTGGTATATTGTTTTTCTTCAGTTTCTGAAATTGTGAAATTTTTTTTTGGTATTTTCGAGTTTTACTCAGTCTTAGAGTAAAAAAAAAAGTACAAAAATTCGGAAAATTCACCATTATTTCTTTTTGGTATTTTGTTATATTCTTTTTTGTGAGTCATATACAAGTGCCTCACACAGTCAAAAAAAAATATTTATCTTCGAATTGCTTGTCTACGCAGTCCAAGTGAGTCGATCACATTTGTTCACAAGTTGAACTTGATTGTTTGATATACAAATACTAAGCTTGAGCAAACTTTCGAGAATACTATCAAATTGGAGTGAAATTACTTGAGTGCGAGTGAATTTTTATTGGGAGTGACTAGTGAGTATTTTTTGGGAGCAAAAAAAAAAAAAGAGAGGAGAGACGAGCGAACTTTCTTTGGAGTGACCGAGCATTTGGGTGAGGAATATATTGTGTTTTCTACGAATGTTTTCTTGCAGGTACAAATCTGAAATTTAAATGGAGAGGGAGGTAGGAGATAGTTCGAACCCAGGGTTGTCTAAAGTTCAAATGGAGGCGTTGTTTGGACATTTTAGTAGGATGGTGAGGGTTGAGTTGGAGCCATTACATGAGAGGATGAGTAGGCTTGAAGTTAGTACTAGTGGAGATAAATCTAAGCCTAAAATTTTTGGTAGAGGAGAAGAAGAGGAAGATTATGATTTGGGAGCAGATGAGGAGAGCCAAAATGAAAATTGGGATAGGAATGGAAGAGGTAGAGGATTTGGTAGAGGAAAAAGAGAAGCCGAAAAGGGTAGATACAATGATGGGCATAGGGAGGATGGTAATATGGGTAGTAGTATTAAGATGAAAATTCCTTCATTCCATGGGAAATCTGATACGGAGGCCTACTTAGAATGGGAAAAGAGGGTAGAGTTTGTGTTTGAATGTCACCACTACTCCAAACCAAAGAAGGTTTGGTTAGCGGTGGTTGAATTTCTAGACTATGCTCTCATTTGGTTGGATCAACTGGTGACCACTAGGAGGAGGTATAATGAGAGACCCATTGAAACTTGGGATGAGATGAAGAGGGTCATGAGAAAGAGGTTTGTGCCCAACCACTATTATACGGAGATGTTTAAGAGGCTACAAACTTTGAGGCAAGGGTTAAAGAGTGTTGAGAACTACTATAAAGAAATGGAAGTAGTCATGATTAGAGGAAACATAGAGGAAGAAAGTGAGGCGATGATGGTACATTTTCTTTGTGGTTTGAACAGGGAGATTCAAGATCAAGTGGAGCTTAGGCACTACTTGGATCTAGACGAGATGATGCAAATGGCCATAATGGTGGAGCAACAACTCAAGAGGCGAGGAGTTGGCCGCACCAACCAAACTGGGGGTTCGTCATCTTCTTGGAGACCAAATGTGGCAAAACATGATGAAAGTAAGTTAGTGACCAAGCCCAAGATTGAGACCAAGCGAGAGACATCTAAACAAGGAGTGCAAGGTAAATCTGAAACTCCTCTTTATCGTTTTAGGGATTTAAAATGTTTTAGGTGTCAAGGAGTTGGTCATATTGCTAGCCAATGTCCTAATAAGTGTGTGATGATTTTGAATGGCTATGGTGAATATGAGTCTCAAAGTGAGGGTGATGACGAGGGTGATGATGATGAGATGCCCGCATTAGAGGATCCTGATGAGGGATATGGGGGCGGTTGTAGGAGGTGAAACGCTAGTGACTATGCGGATCATCAGTGCCCAAGTCAAGGATGAGGAGACTAACCAAAGGAAAAACTTGTTCCATACTAGATGTTTTGTGAATTGCAAGGTTAGCAACCTTATAATAGATGGAGGAAGTTGTACTAATGTGGCTAGTGTTGAGATGGTTGATAAATTGAGTTTACCTACATTAAAGCATCCTCAACCATATAAGCTTCAATGGTTGAATGATTGTGCGGAAGTGAAGGTGAACAAACAAGTGTTGGTTTCTTTTTCAATTGGGAAGTATGTTGATGAGGTGTTGTGTGAAGTGGTGCCAATGCATGCTTGTCATATTTTGTTAGCGAAACTGATGCGAACACGGATTGTCAAGCTTCAAGGAAAGCATGGGATCTTTTAGAATTGCCTGAGGGACCAATTACGAGGTGACGTCTGATGAAGTTCAAGGAAGTGTTGCATGGACTTATGAGCAAAAGAGAAGGACTTGCAAGAGAGGTGCAGAGTGCGGAAGGCTTCGTGATGCATGGGAGTACGTGTGAGGGCCAAAGAAACATGATTCAAGAGACTTTTGAACGACCGAGGCTACACGGACCCGAGCACGGACCTGTACACGGGGACGGTGTCCATTACAACCGAGAATGAAGAAATCCAGAGTGTACACGGACCCGAGCACGGACCGGGACAAGGGGTCCGTGTACCTCACCGTGCCTACACGGACCCAGCTCTGGACGTCTACACGGGGTCCGTGTACGTGGCGGTTTGGCGAGAATTTTTCCTTCTTTATAGTTTTATTTTTTTGGGAAACTAGATTTGTCATATCTCTTAATTATTAAAACATATTTGGGGACGAAATTTTGAACATAATTAATTAATATTGTGTTTTATACAAACTTTTTGAGTTTTTCTCTCAAAAACTTTTGCAAGGCTTTGCTTTGTTTTCATCAAAAATCAAACTTATCAAGATTCGTTCTTGTGGCATTTGTCGATTGATTTCATACGGATTGTCAAAGACAAGTACTTTGAAGGTTCGTCTGTTTCTCAATTGTTTTATCGTGAATATTTGTTGCTAAGTTTTCTAATTTAGAGGTGAATATCACAAACCATATTTGATTAAAAAGATCGGGACAACAACTTATATCCTTGTTCGTTATTGAATTGAGGGCGTGATTCATATTTAATCGTGTTTGATTTTCTTACGCACATGGATTCATATCATTTGGTATCAGAGTTTAGGTTCATTGAATTCAAGTAAGTTTATCACGTTATTATCTCGTTCTATTACCAGATCTGTCATCCTTTCGTTCTTTTTTCACATCTATTTTTTGGTATATCGTTTTTCTTCAGTTTCTGAAATTTTTGTGAAATTTTTTGTTGGTATTTTCGAGCTTTACTCAGTCTTAAAGTAAAAAAAAAAGTACAAAAATTCCGAAAATTCACCATTATTTCTTTTTGGTATTTTGTTATATTCTTTTTTGTGAGTCATATATAAGTGCCTCACACAGTCAAAAAAAATATTTATCTTCAAATTGCTTGTCTACACAGTCCAAGTGAGTCAATCACATTTGTTCACAAGTTGAACTTGATTGTTTGATATAAAAATACAAAGCTTGAGCACACTTTCGAGAATACTATCGAATTTGAGTGAAATTACTTGAGTGCGAGTGAATTTTTATTGGGAGTGACTAGTGAGTATTTTTTGTGAGCAAAAAAAAAATAAGAGAGGAGAGACGAGCGAACTTTCTTTGGACTGACCGAGCATTTGGGTGAGGAATATATTGTGTTTTCTACGAACGTTTTCTTGCAGGTACAAATCTGAAATTTAAATGGAGAGGGAGGTAGGAGATAGTTCGAACCCAGGGTTGTCTAAAGTTCAAATGGAGGCGTTGTTTGGACATTTTAGTAGGATGATGAGGGTTGAGTTGGAGCCATTACATGAGAGGATTAGTTGGCTTGAAGTTAGTACTAGTGGAGATAAATCTAAGCCTAAAATTTTTGGTAGAGGAGAAGAAGAGGAAGATTATGATTTGGGAGCAGATGAGGAGAGCCAAAATGAAAATTGGGATAGGAATGGAAGAGGTAGAGGATTTGGTAGAGGAAAAAGAGAAGCCAAAAGGGGTAGATAAAATGATGGGCATAGGGAGGATGGTAATATGGGTAGTAGTATTAAGATGAAAATTCTTTCATTCCATGGAAAATCTGATTCGGAGGCGTACTTAGACTGGGAAAAGAGGGTAGAGTTTGTGTTTGAATGTCACCACTACTCCGAACCAAAGAAGGTTAGGTTGGCGGTGGTTGAATGTAATATCCCAACCTTTTAGCATTTTATTGTTTATGATATTATTTTTGGTTGGGTGTTTAGGAAATATTTTTATTGGATATTTATGGTTTATTATGATAATTTCATATGGTGTGATGGTTGAGATTATGTGTAATGGTTATGTTTATTGGAATGGTTAAAATATGGTCATTGTTTATGGTTGTTGTTTTGGTATTATGTTCATAGTTGGTGATGATTAAAGAAATGAATGGGTAGAATAGAAAGTTGATTTTGAGCCAAATAGGAAATGGAAGTGCAGTAACGGTATGAAAAATATGGCAGTAGTTGTGGTTTTTAGCATAATATTTTATGTATTGATCCAATTGATGTGAGGCCACTTCCATTAGAAAGATAAGATATAAGGCTATAACTTTTGTGTTTTGAGTTTTGTTCAAATCATTAGGAAAGACGAGCCAAAAGTGGCCCGAAGTGTGTCGTGTGTTTCGTTGTTTCTGCACTGACACATGTTGGGAGAATGAGCATACTTTTTACTCAGACTTTCAAATGACAAGTGGCAAATTGGAGATGCAAGAAAACACATAGGGCTACAACTTTCATGTTGACCGCGTTCGCAAATTCGGAAGCCAAAAATGAGTTTTTTGGCAGAACGTGGCGCGCATATGCGCCAGAACTCGCGCATATTCGCCGGGTGCTGAAGTTTAATGTTTGGGCAGAAGGGGCCGCGCATATGCGTCCGGAAAGTCGCGGATATGCGCTCGGCAGCCTGTATAAAAAATAAAACACGTTTTTTTATGGATTGGAAGTCTTTTATACCCATTTCTAGATACTTCCTCATATTTCTCATTCCTCTTCTTTCCTTTGATCATTCCCAACCCTTTTCTCTCAAAGTTTTCTTTCCTTCCTTTCTCTACTCCAAGTGCTAGGATTTTAGTTGAATTCTTAGTGGTTTCTATCTAATTCTCCAATATTCAAGGTAAGAACTTTTATATTCTTGGAATTGGAAGGGTTTGAAGTGATGAAGGGTTAAGTTGAATACTTGAATTCTTGGATTTATGGTGATGATTTATGGTTATTATTATGTTTATTGTTGTAGGATTCATTCAAGATCACTTTAGCCATCATTTACTTGTTGGGTTGTAAGTAGAAGCTTCCTTTCAACTGCTAACATGATTTTATCTGTATCAAGCCATGTTATTGCTAATTAGCTCATTTCATTGGTATATAGTCGATCTATATATTGTTATATGTTCATTGTTCAAGCATTTTCATTGAATTCGTTGATCAAGGAGCTAATACACCATTGTGCCTACCAAGTGTTTGTTTAAATGCCTCAATGAGATTTCCTATGATTAAAGCCATGGAATGATAGTAATTCATGCATGTCATTGGCCAATTTTCTGATTATGAGTATCTCTCACAGTTTTGATATATTTATATATCAAAGAGATACTATCCACAGGTCACAGGTCACAGAACTATCATTTCCTTTCCTTTAATTCATGCCATGAAATACCATATAAATTGCTTTGTTATCTATTTTTCATTGAAGATGGTATTATTCATTGTTTATTGCTATTGATTTATTGTTCATTGCCATTGCTATAGCCATGTTTCAAGCCAATCCTATGTATATATATTTTGTTATGTACAGCTTTCTGCTTACTGAGTTTTATCTCATTCCAGTTAATATCATGTGATGAGGTGATAAAAAGGATTGAAGCGGATTGTCTGAGGCCGGAGAAGTCATATACAAGGCAATGGGAAAGATTTTATTTGGTCATGTCACTTTTTTTTTGGGTTTAGTGAACATGTGAAGTTTTAAAATATCATGTATTTTTCTAAATGATTGATGGGGAAAAATTTATGTTGGCTTTTGGCTATGTGTTGTAGGATATGATTGTGAATGGTTATGTATATTAGTTTTGGACATGTTTATGAGGTACATGGTATATTGTTCTTTCCCTTTCAAATGTTAATGCTTCCGCGTATGTTTTTCCTTTTAAATTTAAATGTCATGAGAGGGGGTTGTTTCTATTGGTATCAGAGCGAAAGTTCTTTGGACCTTATATGACTTCTTCTACCTAGGATAATCCGGTATGTTTTCTGTAACGCCCTAGATTCGACGACTGTCCTCACTGTACCAAGACGAGTCTTTCCAGCGTGCTTATGTCCTCACTCACACGCACCCTGGGAAACTTCCCAACAGGTCACCCATCCCAAAATTGCCCCAAGTCAAGCACGCTTAACTTTAGAGTTCTTATGTGATGAGCTACCAAAAAGAAGATGCACCTTCGTGATATGAGTAGTACAAATCAAATCTTTTAAGCCCTCTTCAACTGTACAGTCCATTACATTGAACAGTCTCGGAATCCCTCTCATTCCCGTGTGG